>NC_053442.1:55533087-55840310 GCF_007990345.1 Gossypium hirsutum
CACGAATTAATTGTGTTGATGAAAAATTAAAATATTAATTAAACTGATCAAATGAATTAAACTAAAATAACCCAATAATATTAATTAACCTAAAATAACCTTATAGAATTTCCTATTCTTGGTGTCAATGTTGTGAGCTCCCGGCCTATAATCGATTAAATTCCTAATTATCAATTAAGTTATTAATTACCCTCAACTGAGTTGTTTACCACCTTTAGCTAAGAATAACCTCTCGGTCTCATCTTCACTAAGGATTACCACCTAAGTCACCCTCTCGGTCTCACGGCTTGGCACAAGTTATACTCGACAAGATACCCTCTCGGCCTCACCTGCCTCAATATTCTACTAGGGGAGACACTCCCTAATATACTAAGCACTCTTGAATAAACACCCAATTTTAGATAAATAATTACTTAATTAATAAATCAGATCCATAACCAAAACGTGCAAAATATAAAATATGCACAAGATTTTATCCCAATATTAATACAAACATTAGTTGATTAAGCTAACGAAATATAAATAACGGAATAAAAGAGTAAAAGAAAAGAGACTGCTCATTCATAATTAAATTGGAGTGTAGTTTCTCATTCATAATTAAATTGGAGTGCAGTTTCGAAACAATCTTCGCTCATAAACGTCTTCACATCGAAATATAAAAGTTTTTAGACAAAGAAACCAAAAAAATAAACTAACTGAAAATGAAGTAAATAAAATTTTTGTCTAAGTCTAACTAAGTCTAACCCTTTTTTTCGTGACTCGAAGACAACTTATATAGGCTAGACTATTGTTTGGTGCCAACACAACCCTAGATACACTTTGATTCTATTTAATACAATATACTATTAAATGACTAGGGTCCAATTAAGGAAATAATCTAAATTTTTTTTCCATGTAAAACAGTCGCATCTTTTCATAAAATCATTGCGGTGTCGCGACATCAAGGTCCCACGTCATGACATCGACCTTTCTCACCCCTGAATGCTTTGATGTTTGATGTCGTGACACTGGTGTCGTCCTTTGTATTCTTGGGCCTAAATTAACACCCTACACACTCAAACAACCTATTAGTCATTCCTGAGGCCTGAGTTGGCCTCATGGGTTATTAAAACTCCAAAAAATGCATAAAAATACTTATTTTACAGTAAATTAATCTAAAATAATAAAACTAAAAATGTAATAAATAAACATAAAACGACTAGAAAATGCTCTTTAGTGCTGAAAAGGCTTATTTGCCACAACGAATTGTGGAAGATCACAAACCTAAACATGCCCTTAGTCTAATAGAAAATGAAAAAACTAATTGAAAAACTAATATTCCATATATTAAGTCCCATTGGAGAAATGCTTTGTCTTAGGCATCAGAGCAGACGACTTCCAAAAGATAAAGACATAGATCTGTCTGACTGAATTGACAGTATATTGGACTAGACTAAAGAAGAATATATCTTGAATCCGTTTATAGATTTATTCACTTGTAACAATTATAGTGTGGCATACCTAAATCCTGAGTGGATGACGAGTTGTATATGTGTGACTCGTATACTTTGATGTAGTAAAAACCTGAATTCAAGTAGATAAGGAATCGAAAACTAGCCCAATGGGTGTACGACTTGTACAGTATGTAGCGTCATTCACAATAGTGGAATTCATATCCCGATACATGGGTAAATAATATCCTCTCATTGGCATTACATGGTTGATAAATTGTAAACGTGGCCACAAATCATTCGTTTATGTGATCAATGACTTGATTACTATTTAATAGTAATTGACTATTTATATAACATCCCGAGATCGGGCCTGGAAGTTTTGGCCTCGCAAGTGAGGGTTTGCCAAGATTTAGGTGAACTAGGGGTTCGCCAAGATTAGGCGAACTGAGGGTTCACCAAAAGAGTATCTGCAAGAAATTTGCTAGTAGCAGTGCACGTCAAAAGATATGGTAAGGGGTTCACCAAGATTCATTGCTAGAGGGTTCGTCAGTCTATTTAGTGAGCTAAGGTTCACCACGTAAGTTACGAACTCGGGGTTCACTAGTTGAGTCATAAACTGGGGTTCGCCAGTCAAAGATTGAGTCAAACTCAAATTAGCAAATAAAGATATAATGTATCTAGGAATACTTTACGTGTAAGTAACGTCTTTCTTGAGTCAAGTAGGGTATCTTAAGATTACCAGGACTCCAAGGTCTATAAATAAAACCCTTAATTCTATGAAATTCTTTTATAGAATATTTTATCGTCAAGTCTCTATTCTGAATCAAGTTCATAGCACTCAAGGTAGGCCTCTGTTCTATTAGGTGTGATTGTCCAGTAAGCTAGGTTCGCTTGTATGTGTGAATTCTGTAAGTTCTTTCTATTTAAGTAATTATCTGTGTGTTTATATATGTTGCGAACTAGCCAGACTATCTACCAACAAGGATAAAGGAAAAACCAAGCTTGTTTAAATTTCTTCATTTTCGGTGAGTGATCTGCGATTCATCATAAGTATGTCCACTAAAATGTTTTAAAAGTATGAGTGATTAAGAAATTGCTTAAGTATTCCATTTGTTATGATTCTCAAGAAATTTGTTTTTAAAAGTAAGTTTTCGACAAAACCCTATTTTTAACTCAGATACTCTATTTTCAAGATTATGTTTTCAAGTTGTGTTTTAAAAATATGTTTTATACGAGCTCTAATACGAGCCTATGTTTTTAAGAAACGTTTTAAAAATGTTGTTTTATAAACTGCGTTTTGACGAGCTTTTTGTGTGAGCTCTATACAAGTATTTGTTAGAGTATGCCCAAAGATCAATCATGAGATGGTTGTAATAACATACTTGATTTATCATGTTTATTAATATAAGGCGTTACCATTATTATTTCAGTTTCTTTTCTGTGTGTATAAATAAACTGTTTTATAATAATGTCCGAAGAATAATGTGACTATTCTTAAAAGATCCTTAGTCAAGTATTATTGTTGGATAGGACAACGATAATGCATTAAGACTAACATGTAGTTGATTGATGACAAAGAGTTGTCATTGATATGGAATGTCAGAATCGATGCATGAATATGTGTGTTAGATAACAACATACTGGACTGACCCATTATGAGTATGTTTCTTGGATTATTATGCAATTGTCACGACATTACTCATAGTGATTAATATGTATGCAATCCTCAGACTTGAGATCATCATAATCCCAACATCGTGAGTAGTATATTTTGATACAGTCAAATGTACACCGTGACTGGTTGTTCTATAAAGGCTGTTGTTGGATATACCACAATCGATGTAGAGGGATATGGTTGGTCGATATAGAATAAGTCCCTCCTACATAATGGGAATAATATCTTAGGCCACTTGATTAAGTGAGACTAGAAATGCATGGCCATGCTCAAATAAATTGATATGAGATGTCATACTTATTTGTATATCGTAGTCTGCTTAAGATATCAAGGAACATGGAATGGATTATACAAGTGTGACTATTCCATGACTTGTGTCCAATCCAGAGATAAAGGACTTAAGAATTATTGCATAAAAGGTTAATCATAAAAGGTTATGTCGAATCATGATCTCTTGTGACTTAGGTAGCAATGATGCATTGCTAGATGCCACTCCTTGTTTGTAACATTGGAATCGTTCTAGTATTACTGCTAACGTTACAGGAACCTACAGGGTCACACCCTATAGTTGAAATGAACGGAATAACCATAGTTGGTATTGTTTTTGGGTGTCGCTTGAATTAAATTAATTATAGAATTAATTTAATTCGGTAATCAAATTTCCAACACATTATGTACAAGGTTGTTGTACGCATAATGAGGACATGAATTTGGTTAGCATATGAATTCAAATAACTATATGGTTTACCGAAATTATATTATAATTAATGTAATTATAATTTTTTGTTTAAAATATTATTATATTTATTTAATTCCTAAAAACCCTAAAAATAAAAGGATATATAAGAATCCCGTTTTTTTGTTAAGGGTCTAGCAACCACTAAAGAAAAATCACTTTCAAAACTGTTTTGGGGATTTCTTTCGTTCGTAGTCAACTGGATGGATTACGTAGAGGTTGGAGTCTCGATAGATTGCGGCTTGGTTCGACTGTAGATCAGACTACACGTTGTTGAGAAGTTGTTGTTTACTCAGATTAAACATTAGGTAATTTCGTAACCTTTTTCACCCCGATTCGTTCCTTACACATGGATCCATGGTTAGGGTCACCGATTATTAAATTTTTCGCTACGCCGTAGGGGTGTCGGCGATCCAACAGTATTTTCAAGCAAGCTTCTTATGCGAGCTCTCTATGACAAGCAAGCTCTCTGTGATATGTCTCTATGCGTGCTCCTTTCCAAGCCATGTTGGATATATTGGTATAACAAAGGATTGTAAGTAGTCACTTATAAGTTTCTATGATTTTGGGCGTTGAGGCCCTAGGACATGTTCGTGTATAGGAGAGTGTACTGCCCCGCGTTGCTCTTATGGGACATGTTATAAGGACTCTTCGAGTCATCCTGAGGTGTTTGTAAGCATATCCTTATATCCAACGAGACAAGATTATGATATAGGTGTTAAGTGCAAGAACATATTTTATGTTTCTCAACCATTCTAATAAGATCAGTATATGAGCATGTGTTCATGCTAAATAAGTTCTATTTCCAAGAAAGCATAAGCTAAGTTTTCAAGTATGATTTTCAGTAACACATGTGAACTTTTTTTTACAAACTTGTGTTTTTGATAGGATCTGCGAACTGGGTCTCGCAACCTCTCCCGCAAACCCAGCATGAGAAACAATTTTAAGGCTGAGTCTTCTTTCTATTCTAAGTTCTATTTTTAAGCATACCATGTTGGTTCTTGATTGTTCACTGAGTTCATAATGAACTCACCCACACCTCCCTTACCTCGCAAGTAAGTAGGTTACGGATAATAGTGGCATGGTTGATGATTTGGTGAGGCTCATTAATTTGACGTAATTTGGTGTAGCATATTAAACTAGTTTTCGCACTTGAGGAGCTTGAATATAAGTATTTTTATTATGTTTGAATTAAGTTTTCTTAGTTTCGTGTACATTTAATAAAAAGCATAATTTGAGTCTTTATTGACCTTAGGGGTTGAATGAGGCCTAAGGGTGAGCTAATATACTTTGTAAGTGTGCAGGAGACCATTAGATGGTGAACCAATTCAATATTAGTCGTTGTGTTGGAAAACGGGAAGTTTGGTGTCGCAACATAGGCAGCAGAGAGCAAGAAATCCAAGATTGCCTTCAGTGTCGTGACATACCCCTAAAGCTACCCTGAGTACGAGCATGCTGCCTTCGATGCTGACAACAGTTTTACATTTTTCGAGAGATCTGATTTGGGGAACTCACTCAACTCTTTGTGGATTTTGTGCTTCAATTCAATACAATTCAGGCTTCTCTTAAACCTTCGTATCTTGATTTTCTATTAATGCTCATGTTTCATATCAAGTTTATTATGTTTTTGAGATCTATGATGAACTAATCCTCTTATAGGGGATTAGCGAGTGGAGATATGATTAATTGATTATTATGTAGGGTTTTCTTAGAGAATCTACTGTTTGGGAAAAGAAGAAGTTAAACCCTAGGCTTGACGACCTTAGAAAGTCATTTAGGTGGGAATTAACCCAAAATTCGTATGGTCTATCCGTGAACACCTTAACCCCGAACCAATCTGGACTGTGAGGTCGAAAGATAAATATTTCTTGTTGACTCATTATTCTATTGGAAGATCGAGAGATCCTGCTAGGGTAACGACCAATTAATTGAGCAAGGAATTAGAAGCAACAATTAGTTATGATTACTGAAGCGAGCTAGTCACCCCTGTTCAGATTTGATTAAGTTTCCATAACAAATTTCCTAAATTTTTTCCATATATATTGTTTTATATCTTTACTTATTAAAAACTCTTTTTTTATGTTTAATTATAATATAATTTATTTAAAGTACTAATTAGCTCTATTTGTGCTTAGGTTAGAATTAATTTAGTGCTGGCCTCTCTTCGGTACGATCCTCAGAGTACTCACCTACTTTGTTGTAACTATATTACAACTTGACTCATATACTTAAGGACACTGCCTATTTAACATATTTTGTGCAGGATTTCTATTCTGGATGTTAGTATGTTTGGAGGCGATCAAGTTATTGGCACCATTGTCGGGGAAGCAACGTCACTAGATTGATTTTAATTTTTATTGTTAATAGAATAATTTGGAAATGAATAAATTATAAATACGATTTTTATATGGTATCTTTATTAACACCTTCTTACTTTCTTATAATTTCATGTTATAGGAAGGCATTTGCAAGGATTCTTACATATCTAAGATGATTAACGACTAACTCTTTATAGTGATACCAAATATAAAGTACCAACAATATTTGATCTTTGCATTCTGATAAGTAACATTTAATAATATGATGCAACCATTAGGATTTTTTATCTAGATTGGTTGCGTTCTAGTATTACTCGCCCCGTTATTTACAATCTTCATTTTGAATTAAATCCTTCACTATTAACCTAGATTTCTAATAATGTTAGATTTAATGATTATAAAATAGAGGATCCTACATCTTTCCTCCAATAGTTTGAACACATATGTAGCACTATCACACATGTTGGTGTTCCAACAAACACTATTCAATTATTACTAATCCCGTTTGCATTGGATGGGAAAGAAAAAGCTTGGTTAAATGTACTTCCACCTGATACTATCACTGCGTAGGTTGATTTTGTGCAATTATTTCTTCAACAGGTCTTGCCTATGACTCAGGTACTCAGTATTTATGAAAAATTATTTCAATTTAAACAGTACCTTACTGAAACATTAGGGAAATTGTGAGAAAGATTTAAAACAATTCTCAAGTCAGTGCTAGGAGGAGGCATACATTTTGCGGTCCAAATCCAACATTTCTATTATGGATTGGAAAGCCAGAATAGGCAAAAATTTGACATGATGGAAATATGAATCAGAACAAAATGCGAGAGGAAGTCATGGAAATACTGGAAAAATTCAACGAAGATGAATTTACCTGTGGAAAACATCAAGAATTGGAAGCTGGGGAATTGGCATAATCCAAGTTAGAAGAGCAAAAGTGCAACAAACTGGAATCGATCACAGCAAATGGAGCTGAGCATGATGAATACGAATCAAAAGAAGAGAAATGAGATGATACAGAGCAAGAAAATGACCAGATAACTTTTCAACTTAATTGGTGGCGACAAAGCAAAGGAAAACCAGAGCAACTTAGTCCAAGTACAACAAAAATGGCACCCTCTATTATCAAAACACCTGAGTTAGAGTTAAAGCAATTACCAAAACACTTGAAGTATGGATATTTTAAGGGAGAAAAACACATTACTTGTGATTATAGTTGATAGGTTGAGTTCAAAGCAAGAAGAGGCATTTTTAAGTGTTCAAAAATTGCACAAAAAAGCCATTAGATGGACGATTGTTGATATTAAGGGAATTAATCCTGCATTGTGTCAACATAATAAGATTAGACTAGAAGAAGGGAAAAAGCCAGTGGTAGATGCACAACATCAGCTAAATCTGGCTATGAAAGAAGTAAAAAAAAAAACTCCTCAAATGGCTGGATGCGGGTATTGTTCATGCAATCTCAGACAGTGAATGGTTCAGTCCAACACAATGCATCACGAAGAAAGGGGGATTAACGGTAGTTGAGAATGATAAAAATAATTTGATACCAACAAGGACAGTCACTGGTTGGAGGGTATGAATAGACTATCGAAAACTAAATTATGCAACAACAAAAAAGATTATTTTCCGCTCCCTTTTATTGATCAAATGCTTGATAGATTAGTAGGAAAACAGTATTATTGTTTCCTTGATCGATATTCTGGATATTATCAAATTCCTATACATCCAAATGATCAAGAAAAAAACCACCTTTACATGTCATTTTGGTACATATGCTTTTAGATGGATGCCATTAGAATTATGTAATGCTCCAGCAACATTTATGAGGTGCATGACTGCTATTTTTGTTGATATGCTAGAAGAAGGCCCGAATGTGTTCATGAATGATTTCTTGGTATACGGAGATTCTTTTCGAGAATGCTTGGATAACCTTGAGAAATTTCTACAATGATGTGTAAAGACTAATTTAGTACTCAATTGGGAAAAATGACACTTTATGGTAAAAAAAATGGATTAGTGCTAGGACATCAAATAACAAGGAAGGGTCAAGAAGTAGATAAGGCTAAGATTCAAGTTATCAAAAATCTCTTGAACCCTACGATAGTTCAAGGAGTGCGAAATTTTTGGGACATGTTGGGTTCTACAGGCGGTTCATCATAGACTTCGCTCACATCTCCAAACCATTAAATCAACTTCTTCAGAAAGATATATGCTTCATATTTGATCAAGACTTATCTATGCGCCTATAATTATTACTTTTAACTAGTCAGAACCCTTTATTGTAATGTACGATGCTAGTGATTATGTTGTAGGTGTAGTATTGGGATAAAGGAGAAGCAATATGTTCAAAGCTACTCATTATGTAAGTAAGACACTCAATCCAACACAATGTAATTACACTAATATTGAAAAAGAAATGCTCGCTATCATGTTTGCTTGTGAAAATTTCTATCCTTATTTGATAGCAAATAGAATTTATGTTTACACTAACCATTCTACACTAAATTATGTCATGAAAAAGAAAGAAACAAAAGCCAAACTAATGAGATGGGTGTTACTGCTTCAAGAATTCGATCTATGGATAATGGATTGAAAAGGAACGGAGAATTAAATCATGGTCCATCTATCTAGAATAAAAAAATGATTTAGAACAGCAGAACTCTAAACGATGAATAGTTATTCAGAATAGGTACAAGGATGTGATAGATGCCAAAGGACTGAAATTATATCAAGAAGAAATAAAATGCCACAAATTGGGATAATCGAAGTATAGATATTTGATGTTTGGGGAATTGACTTTATGGGACCCTTTCCAAGTTCTTTTTGGAATCAGTATATCCTATTAGCTATCGATTATGTTTCCAAATGGGTTGAAGCAGTGACATTACCTACTAATGATACAAAAGTAGTAGTTCGATTCTTAAGAAAAAAATATCTTCGCTAGATTTGGAACACCTCGTGCGCTGGTAAGTGATGAAGGATCTCATTTTTGTAGTAACATTTTGAAGCTGCTTTAGCCAAGCACAATGTGAGACATCGGATGACAACAACATATCATCCACAAGTTAATGGCAAAGCAGAGGTGTCCAACCGGGAGATCAAGTGAATTATTGAAAAAATAGTAAATCCAAGTAGGAAAGATTGGGAAGTGAGATTAAACAACACATTGTGGGCCTACATAACAACATACAAGACGTCATTAGGAATGTCTGTTTACAAATTTGTTTATGGGAAAAATTGTCACTTGCCGATGGAATTAGAAATGAAAGCATACTAGGCAATCAAAGAATTAAACTTAAATCCAAAGTTAGCCAAGAGAGAAAAACTATTTCAATTACAAGAATTAGATTAATTTTGTTTTATGGCTTATGAAAATATCGAGTTATACAAGGAGAGGAGCAGACTCAGGCATGACGCAAAACTACGAAAACGTGAATTTTTGCCTGGACAAAAAGTAGTGTTGTTTAATTCAAAATTAAAATTATTCCCTGGTAAGTTGAAATCTAGATGGACTGACCCATACACTATAAGTCAGGTAACACCTCATGGGACAATAGAACTTATTGGAAATGGAGGACAATTTTTTTGGTAAATGGACATATAGTAAAACATTATTTTGGGGGGGACAACAAAGGAAATAATTGACACTCAAGTCTTACAATGCAAAGTTTTATGGAGCCAAAGTAGGAACGAAGGTATATTGGAAAGTGAACGAGAAATAAATGAAGAAAATGAGACAACAAAAGATCTTAAGTCAAAGAAAGAGGACAACAAAAACTGGCCTCAATGTCACGACATTCATAATAGATGTCGTAACACCCTTGTGTAAGATGTTGACCGACTTTTAACTAACATCTGACATTTTTATAATTGAATCTTAATAGATTTAGAATTCTCTAGCTCCTTACTGATTAGGAATAAACTACCTAACACAAATATAAGTCTTAATTGCATCACTATCTTCCTCTAAAATAAATAAGCTATTCATTTATTTTTATCATCCCTAAATGTTGTGTAGAAAACAAGATCTCTTTGTCAATAGTCAAGGAAGCCCTATAATCTCAAAGAGTAATACCACAACAACATTTAGGTTTGAATAAGTTACATATTCTGATATAACATTATAAATCCATCTGTTGAATTTCAAGAAAATAGTATGGACAAATATTTACAACGGTTGCAATCGTACACATTCATCCAAGAACAATGATTCGACCCATTAGTGAAAAACTGTAAAGGAGTATGGGAAATAACAACAGAAAGAGAATAGACTAATTGCTTCTTGCCATCTGAAGAACCAACAATAATACCCATGGTACAGGAATTCTATCTTGCATTAAAAAAGAAAGAAGCGACAAGACCATATTATGAGCTACAAACATATGTCAAAATCAGAGGGGCCAACGACTTGGTAACTAAAAGAAGTTGCTAGAAGATGATGTATATAAGCAATTTTTAATTTTACAGAGAAAACAAAAGGAAGAGAGGAGAAAAAGAGGACTTCGAAGGGAATATGAATAATAAAATATACATACATTAGGATAATTTTTAAGTTTAGTTTATTTTACATTTCAAAAGTTGTTTGTCTCTTTTAGCATATTGTAATTGACGAAATATTATAATTGAACAAATATTTATATATATTTATGAATTTTTGTATAAAATCCCTATACAATAGAAACAAAAACATTACAAACTTTCAATGATCAAAGGAGGAAGCACCTACCAAAAGCTTACAGAACTACCACGATTAATTAGATAACTTTTTTCCTTATCCTATTAGCGTTACACATTAAGGACAATGTATTTTCTTAAGTGTGGGGGGTAACATAGAAAATTTATTTTAATTTTTATGTTTTCTTTTAGTTTTTATTGTCAATTGTGTGCTTGAGCTTGTAGAAATACAAGTGATTGGTTAGGAGCATGTATATAGATTGATTGTATTTATTTGATTGCAGTTATTATACATTTGGCATAATAGGAGATGATTTTAATTTTTTTATTATTAGACTACTAAGTTCTATATATTACACTGTAAATAGGTATTGAGCAATTGAATGTACCATATGATATAGAGAATAGAAGGAAGTGACCATGTTAGTATGTACGATAAATTGTTGGATTTGTGATCGTTTGGTTGACTAAATTTATGAATATTGAGATACCTAGGGATGACCTAAGGTATTGTTTGGTATACAACCAGAGTAAAAAAGCTAACCCTATTTATTCATCTTTAGTACCTATATTTGAGCCAAAATAACACTTCTTGGTGAACCTTCATACAAAACCCGAGCCAAAAACGTTAATTTATATTTGTCCTTTTTCTTTGATCCTAAATTTCACAATTATAGACGTCTGGCCATACGTATTAATGGTTAAGCAGATACATTACAGCAGAATTTTGTAAAAATAAGAGTGAAATAGGAAACATCAGTATGATAGAGTGATTATAGGCTAGCCAACATGTGCAGAAAAATAAAAATTCAAAAAAAAATAAAAAACGAGTAGAAAAAGTAAAAGAATTCATAAATGATAAATGTATTGAAAAAGAAGAAAGAAAAGTGACAGTCACCAAAAATAGAGAGACTCGTTCCATTAGTGCACACAAACTTGCGAGCTAGCCATAGTTGTTATATTATGATGGGACTTCCTATAGAGAAATAAGGAAGGTAAGAGAATGAGAAATAAGGCGGTGAGCGGGTAAAGGTTGCTAAAGGGGGAGAATAGGGAACCATACGATGTGCCAAACTATTTTCGTGCTTGAAACTATTTGATGCCTATTGTTTTTGAATTTCATACATATCTTAAACCTCAAAACATTACAAGCCGAAAAGTTCTATGTGGTCTAGGTAGACTTATTTACGAACTGACATCATACTAAATAATTGCATTTATAATTGTTTGTATTCTAATAGGATAATCAAATTACCTGTATAACTTATTGATAGATCCCTACATTTGAAACCCTTAATATTTGTATACTTTGTAATATACTGAGCTCAGGTGTTTGATATCAAAAGTGGAAAGTCATTTATCTTTCCTGCCAAGATTATATGTAAATATGAAATGCCTAGTCATGTACTCCAAAACTAACATTTGTAACATATTTGCTCAAGAGTCGTCTTTTAATCACTGTTTTTGTTTGTTTTGCTTTGGGACAAGAAATGAATTAAGTGTGGGGGAGTTTTGTAACGCCCCAGAATTTTTATTTTTGTTCTTGCGAAGGTGTGACATAACTATGTATCTACTTCAGTGGTTAAGTGTTCTGGGGGTGTGAGAGGTCCCAAGTTCAAGCCAAGATTTGGGAAAGTTTTGGTATTTTTATGAATAAGCCCTATCTGTGATGGTGTGGAGATAGTATTTTTGCTCCAATTTCGGCTAAGAGTTATGTTGGGGAAAAATTCTGAGTAGTTGTGTTTTAGTGGGTTAATAGGGAGTGATTTTAGGAGATAATGGGGGAGAGGTTATCAGAAAATAATCTGATTATCTTTTTGTTGCAGAAAAAAATAGAGTTTCGATTTTCTCTCCAATTACCCAAACATTTTTTGACATTTTCTTCTTCTTTTTTCCCTCCTCTACCGATTCTTTCCCCTAGTTGCTGTCGAAATTTCCATTAATTTTCCCCTTCCTTTTCTTTCTTTACTTTCCAATTGATTTGGTTGTTCATCGGTGGTTGCGTGTGTTCGGTAAGTAACGGTTTTGTCTATTGTTAATCGTTCTTGATTAATCTCTGAAAGGGGGATTCCTTTTTAGTGTTTAGGAGTTAATCAAGGGGATGGTGGTTTTGAATCGACGCAGTGATTGTGCGAAGTTGTGGTTACTCAAACGAGGTAAGGGTTTTGTTAGGTTTTTAGTCGAGTTCCTTCCAAAATTGGTTGATTAAAAACGAATTAAGTGATTAATCTAGAGATTTGTTGGTCAATTTTTAGGTTCTGGTGGCCTAGGAGTGCTTATGCATCAGAAACGATACCAGATGTGTACCCGAAACGCAGAAAATAGGATTTGGCAAAAAGCCAAAATTGCTTGCTATCGAGAAATAAGAGAAAATGATGCAAAAAATTGTAGAGAAAGGAAATAAGGGTGTTATAAACTTGGAAATCAACATTCTGCACTAAAATAGTTTTGGACAGCAGCAGTAGTCTAATTTTGAAAAATCATCAAAAATAGTGGAAATTTTATTGAGTCTAGTTTTTCATGGAAGAAACATTGTAAGCAATGAAATTGTAAGTTATGAGATATAATGAATTTTGTGAGACAAGGTCAAAATGGGTTCGGGTTCCCCTGTTCTGTCTTTGGAAAAATCATCAAAAATTGTAAAAAAAATAATTAGGGGTTTAAATGTGTATGTTTAAATCCTTAACGAGTCTATTTTCAAAAGAAACAAACAGAAAAATTATTCGAATTTCTTACTAAGAGATATAATTTTTAGTAAGAAAAGATTGAAGTTGTCAAACAGCAGAATCCGGATAGATTTGAAGATTTTACTGTACTTATTTGATAAACTATAAAATCTAAAAATTTTACGGTAGAAAGGTATTTGAGTCTAGTTTCGAAAACATCAAGCGGATCTTAATTTGGAATTCTATAGCTCAAGATATAAAAATTTAGAGGCAATGACTCAAGTAGATAGCTTTGAATGAACATATAAGTAAATAGTGAAAACATATTTGAATATTTAGCTAGCATGGGTTACATTAAAAATGGATCACACGGCCAAGGCCAATTTGGGCCGAGTGGGCGACACGGGTACACACGGGCGTGTGGGCCCATTTTTACCGGAATGTTTCTAAGGTTGCACGGGTCGCCCATGTCGACTATGAACCTACTGTAAGGTCAGTAAGTGCTACTTAGACCCCTAAATGTGTGAAATTGACTGAATGATATCTGTACTGAGCATGTTAATACCTGAACCGAATATATGTACTGAAATTACATAATATTATATCATCCATTGTATGTTGCATTGCATTGGGTTGGGGGTTGTTATTCGGAGGAAGTGTACTGAAAGGCTTTAAGCTTAATTTACTGCCAACTCAGCTGCAAACTACTGTTTTGTGCCGCATTCAGTACTACTTGGAGTGTAGGGATGGGTGGGTTGATTATATCTCCGCATGGAGTGTAGAGGCTGGATGGGTAGGGTTTTGCTACTGCATAACTGTTACTGCTACTGATACTGTGATGGGCTAAGACCTTACTACATTTTTGACACTGTATTGAGATGAGCTAAGGCCCAAACCGTCACTGATACTGAAAATGGCTTAGGCCCAAGACTGTTCAACTGTGCACTGTGAATATTGATTGATTGTTTGTTTCTGCGAGATTACACACTCAGTTTACGTAAACTCACCCTTTTTGTTTAATGTGCACAGGTAATTCCTAGACTTAGACGAATCGGTGTGACGGAGGACTCAGCGGTGACCACAGAAATTTTTGGAATTCATGGTTTTCAATTTACGTTTTATGATTTAATTATTATTGATTATTTGGGTTGTAATTTAAGGACCCTCTGGGACTTTGGTTTTAAATTTTGGGTTTTTATTTATTTATTTACTTTATGGATTTATACCTGTTGGTCGTAGGAAATTTGGTTTTTAAAAAAGTTAAAGTAGTTTCTAAACGCATGATCACTTAGACTATTTTATTAAAGCTTCCGCAATGAGGGATGTTTCAAAACAAATGTTTTAAATGAATAAAGACGACTTCCTAAGTGCTAACAAAAGTTTACTAACGATAATAACATGGAATGATTTCAACGTAACAACGAGGTTTCAAAAACACTATCGTGTGACATTGCCAGATATGACCATAACGTCTAGGCTGGGTTTGGGGTGTTACAAATTTGATCTGTCATAATTCGATGTAGCATATTAAATTAATTTTCGCACTCGAGGAGCTTGAATACAAGCATTTTTATTATGTTTTTTTAGTTTCATTCACATTCAATAAAAAGCATAATTTGAGTCTTTTATTGACCTTAGGGGTCAAATGAGGCCCAAGAGTGAGCTAATATACTTTGTGAGTGTACAAGAGACCATTAAAGGGTGAACCAACTCAATATTGGTTGTTGTGTTGTAACACGAGAAGTTTGATGTCGCAACATAGACAGCAGAGAGCAAGAATTTCAAGACTGCCTTCACTGTTGCGACACAACCAAAGGATGTCGCGACATACCCTTAAAGCTACCCTGAATACGAGCATACTACTTTCGATGTCACAACACAGGCACTAAAGTGTCGCGACACCGGTCTTGTATGAGAAATACTTACGAACCAAGGGCATTTTGATCTGCACAATCAAATATTAAACATGAAAGCGTCAACTGATCTAGGGTTGAGGACAACGGCAACCCTAACTCTATAAATAGACTCATTCAACACTTGAGGTAGACAGTTTTTCATATTATATAATTTTTCTTAGGCTTTAGATTATTTTTTGTTTTGCATTTTTCGGGATATCTGATTTGGGGAACTCAATCAACTCTTTGTGTATTTTGTGCTTCAACTCAATACAATTTAGGCTTCTTTTTAACCTTCGTATCTTGATTTGCTATTAATGTTCATCTTTCATATCAAGTTTATTATGTTTCTGAGATCCATGGGGAACTAATCCTCTTATGAGGGATTAGCGTGTGGAGGTATGGTTAATTGATTGTTGTGCAAGGTTTTCTTAGTGGATCAACTGTTTGCGAAAGGAAGAAATTAAATCCTAGACTTGAAGACCCTTGGAAGTCATTTAGGTGGAAATTAAGCTAAAATTGGTATGGTCTATCTGTGAACACCTTAACCCCAAACCAGTCTGGACTGTGAAATCGAGAGATAAGTAGTTCTTGCTGACTCGTTATTCTAGTGGAAGATCGAGAGATCTTACTAGGGTAACAACTAGTTGATTGAAAAAGAAACCCGAAGCAACAGTTAGTTATGATTACCGAAGCAAGCTAGTCACCCATACTCAAATTTGATTAAATTTCCATAGCAAATTTCCTAAAATTTTCATTTATTTATTTAGTTATTAAAAAATTTCTTTATGTTTAATTGTAATATAATTTATTTAAAGTACTAATTAGCTCTATTTGTGCTTAGATTAAGATCAATTTAGTGCTCGCCTCCTTTGGGTACAATTCTCGAAGTACTTACCTATTTCGTTGTAACTATATTACAACCTAACCCGCATACTTACAAACACAGCCTATTTAACATAATTTGTGCAAAATTTCTACTCTAAACGTTGATACGTCCGAATGCAATCACTTATCCTAAAAAGAATGTTGCGAACCTGGGAGATAAGCGATAAGGTTATTGTATTATGTGGGTTTTAGACGTATTATATTTTTTGTTCTGTTTTTCAAATAGTTCCTTTACAGTTTAAAGGAACTCGGAAATAGCTAAATGGGTTGTGAAAATTATATGTTAAAAAAGGATGGTAAAATTGACAGAATGTTTCGTCGAATGAAAATTTAGCTCGATGGTAGTAAGCAATGAATAAAGGCATCTCCTAATATAAGAAGGGGGGCAAAGGGTTAAAAAGAAACTAGAACTATTTTCATAGTTGATCTGCCAAGCCTAGAAAATAATCCTTCATATATTATATATAAAAACATTAAACAAACTTGCAGCAAAATTTTAGTGAACTAATTTCTCTAATTTAACTAGAATTTAGCTTAAGTTCCACCAAAAATGACAGAAAAAAGCTGGAATCAGAAACAAAACGTGTATCTCTAACAATAGAACAGGCTAGTGCATTGTGTAAAATGTAAGGTTAGGGATTGTGAGAAATTATTTCTAAACATCGGTTCAGAATCTTGCTCGCTTTGCCGCCTTCAATGCTGTTTTCTGTTATAGGCTGCTGTGTGTAAAGTGTATCGAGAAAAACAGCTTCCTAGGCAAAAGGCATCCACTTGCAGATTAATGTGGAATTTACTTTGTAGGTAATTTTCCCTCTCCTTTGATCACACTTGCTTCACTCAGCTTACTGACAAAAAATATTTTCATCAAAGATGATCATCTTGCCATTTAACAACCTTGATCCTTTCCAGCAACTGAACTATACTATAAGTATAGAGATGCTGCAAACACTATGTCTCTTTTAATCTTAGAGACGGCCTCTTCAAATTTTGTTTCGAGCTCTGTCTCTCCAATAGACCTGGCTGCTAAAATAAGCTGCTGAAGAACTTCTTCCAGTCGTCTGATGGCTCTGATTAAGCTGCCCTCAAAAACCTGTGTAATTTCCATAATCTCATAGAACTTGGATCCTTTTGCCCACGCATATACAGCTTCCATAATATCAGGCCGAAATGAACTTACAAAGCTCTCTACATCAATTTGAACCTGAAAATAAACACTAACTACAAGTCAACTACTTCTCTTGCAATACAACAGTAAAACTACATGCTTAGGTGTAATCACGTTGAATCCCACTAAAATGGGAACATCAAAAAATGATCATTCCTAAATGGATAAGTGTTGGCGATTCTTTTGACCTATGTCTGGACTGACAAACAGACATGCCTTAGGCCATATGCTGTTCCTATTTTCTGAAAACCACTCCAATATCATTATTAGTATAGTTCTGACAGAAAAATAATAATCCTCCTGGAAACCGTACTTTTTTGCTTTCACTTTTACTTTTGTCATCTGCTTTAGTTCTCTGTACTGAACTCAAAGAACCAAAAAAGCATTCTTAATTATTTACTGTTATTGCTGTTGTCCAAAATTCTTGCAACTTGGCTTGAATCAGTTAAAATGATAAGGGATAATTACACTTGTAGTCTCAACCGTGTACATACTTTTAACTCAGTCCTAAACATTTGAAAATTGCTATTCCAGTCCTACCTGTTGTTAAATGTTTGACCATTTAGGATTGAAAGTTAAAAACTAGTAAAGTTAGGAATACGTGTAATTATTCCAAATGTTATAGATCAAAACAGTTAAAACAGATTAAGCCGGCATCTTAATTCAGAACTGCAACCACCGTTCTTATTGAACTGATCTTGGTTGAGGTCAACTACAAAGGTAGACCAAGTACAACCCAGCACAGTTTGGACATATTCCTTCCAACCAAGAAAATAAAAGACCTGCTTCATAGAAACCCGACAATGACAGTTACCCTCCTGGAAGGTCAAGGTACAGGGTCTAATTCTCCCTCCCATCAGGCCTTGTTCAGCTATACCAATAAAAGATAAAAAAGGCTGCACTGCCAGTTTCTTGTCATATCCAAAGAGGACCCTAACTAACCTAGTGGTACACCTACATGATGACCAAATATCTGAAACATGACCCAGAACCAGACATCGATTCTAATGTAAGCCAAAATTGGGTTCCAAACCCTAACCACTTTCTTGTCTTATCTAACTTGCTTTCCAAATCCAAAACCAGGATTGCAAAATGGAAACAAATAAAAAGGGATTGTGAGATGAAGTTTATAGTATACCTTGCACTCAAGCTGAACTTTGGCAATCCTCCGTGCAGTATCTTGTAGTTGTGTAAAGAGCAGCTCTAATTCATCCCTGGGCTTTGCAGCATCTTGGAGCTTCTCCTGCCAAACAAAACAAGAGAGAAGAGACACCATTTCTTCTGCCTTTACATCTTTCAGAACACCACTGAACATAAGCTCTGTAAGAGTCAACTCATCAGCACTACTGATCTCACAAGCAACCTTGCCCTTCAACTCAACAACATCATCACTTGTAATATATCTGCAATTAAATCCAATATTAGAGAGAAAAAAAAAAAGAACGTAGAGATTATAGGTGTCTATGCAACAAACTTAAATTTTGTGAAGCATTATCCATTAATAAGTAATAACAAAAAAAGATGAAAAGGATATGGTGAAATTTTAAGTTAAAGGCCACAATGTTGTCAAGGGCACTAGGCACTAGAATCCTTATATTCTCTTCAGGCATAAAGCACAATATGTATATGTACTTATTGTTGCATGCGTATAGAGAGAGAGAGCTTAAGACATATAATATGTTAATGAACACTAAAGAGTGCTCCAGTTTATCCTAGAAAACATGCAAAAGAGATTTTCTTTTCTTGGTCAACAGACATGATAAATATTGAGAAGTACAGAGTTTGATATTATCTCCTTTCTTAATAGTAAAGGTACAGTTAATTAAAAAAATTAAAAATTAAGGAAACTTCAATTAGGTGAGAGTCCGAGCCACATTTGTTGTCTGGCACCAAGATGCAACACCCTAAAAACACTGTTTCAGCCATGAACAAATGAGAACTACAGAAAAATCCATAATAAACTACATGCATCATTGAGCATTTACAACCAAAAAGTTAAAGCAACATTCAATTTACATGTCTTTAGAAGGTGGGAGAAAAAAGGATGAGCGATTGTATTAGAACAATGTTGTATCCTGATCATGTGAAAAATGAGGAAGGAGGATCTTTATTTTGATTGTAGAAAAAACTGCCAGTCATCTTGTGTTGGTCTCTAAGACTGAAGAAACAATAAAAAAGAGCTCAAGAGCAAAAAGCAATCAAATGCTTAGCAACTATCAAGTTATGAAACCATAAGAAAATTTTGGCAATACAAGTGAAGCAAGCTTAGAGAAATGGTTTTTTTACCCTAGCCTCCTTAGAACCCGTTTTCTGGCCTTAAGCTCATCTTTAAAAGCCAAGGCTGTGGAAGAACGCATTGTTTTCTTAATTGATCTGATCCTGGCTGTCAACTCTTCCTTCCTGTTCAAAAGTTTAAGCTTTTGCTCAATAAGCGGGGATTTTGCAATTTCATGCTTTTCAAAGAGGTTCTCTAATGCCTCCAACCTACGGACAGCCTTTTTATATGAGTTGCTTTGAATCTGAAAAAATGGAAAAAAATCATTTAATGGCAACTGAAAGAAGACATAATAGGAAGGACAAAGCAAAATCAAGTATTTTGTCATAAAATATCATGAAGAAAAAAAATCAAACATATACATCCATTTCTTCAGGATCCAGGGGCATTCCGGTAGCATATCTAGAAATAAATTCAGAAAGCTTCTTCAAGGCATTCTCACGAGCTTCTAATGGCAGAAGATCTTTGGGTATGTTCAAGCGTGCACTACTTAAACTAGTAACCTGTCCAAGGCGCAAATAACAAATTAAATTATACTCTCATTAGATGGACATTAGATTCAGCAAGACCACAGAAATAAGTTTGGCGTATATTCATATTAACTTTTTATGCTAAAATAATTAGCTACAAAGCTGACACCTGAAAAATCCAATTCAAGTAGAAGCAAATCTTTTGAATCCTAATAGAAGATTCAGTTTGCTTCGTTGCATAAAGAACGTCTTAATTCTTTTAAGAGAAGTTCCAAATATCATAATCAGAAATTCCAATGATAATACAAAACAAATTAGCATATTGTTCATGAAAAAAGCAACAACAAAAGAGGAAAAGGAACAGAAAAGCAAGATTCTTCTACCAGAGCTAGAAGGTTCAACACTTTAATATGTATGAGAAAAGCATGAGTACAGAAAATGTTCTTAACTAACAAAGAAACAAAATTACTATTGTTGTGCACTATATTTTTAAATAGTCATAGTAAACATTTTTTTTTCATAAGATTTTATCCAATTTATCATTAAGAAATTTAATTTCATTAAATACTTTTGTTAAATAGACTTATTAATTAAATTTATTCAATTTAAGAGTAAAAAGTTGAATCTCATTAAAAGGACTCTATAAAGAGATTTACTGATAACAAGTAAAAGACAAAAACTGGAGGTTCTGATAGCCCTATTGTTTTTGGAGCTCCAACTTCTATCTTACTCATGTTTCAGCTTTAATTCTATTGATTTACTGCAGTTTTCTCCCTAAACCACGCCAAGCTGTATATTGTATGTGTTCAACACAGGGAAGAGAAATAACCATGCAAAACACGAGGAAATGTGGGGGAAGGCAATAAATGTATGCTTATGTATTGGACATGAGACTCGAACATATATCCTTTCTTTTTTCAGTACACATTGAATGTCTGATGGCCAGTGGACATTTTGGATTATATGCACATTGCGTCTACCATGATATTTCCCTTCAATAAAATGTCATGTTTGCTTATGTTATCTCTACAACTGTTTTATACTTCAAACAGAAACATAAATTTAAAAAAAAATAACTTTTCGGCATACGCCAACAAGGCTGAATATATAAAGCAAGAAGTTCATGGATTTGACCTGAGAGAGAGGGATGGAAACAACAAGAGGTTCTCCAGGCTCTTTCAAAGGGACGATCTTAATTTTTTTCTTCCCAACACCGTCTTTGCTCACATTACATCTTGTAAGAATATCAAGGGCATAACTTGCATCTTCTGGTCTTTTACAGGCATCATCTGCATCAAGAATCTCACACTTCTGTGACAATTTGGACTTGAGTTAAGGCATTTTTTGACAACTTACAAGGGATCAACTTTGAGTTCTCACCTTCAATAACACTTTTCACCCTATGAAAGTCCATTAAAACACCCCAGGTAACATGATCCTCAACAGAGAAAGATGTAGATGTTTCATCATCAATGCATTGTATACAAATAGGCCTGCCAGATTTCATATAGGGTAAACAATACTTTGGAGAAAACACAATATCACGAATATCATTCTTCAAACTTTTGTATTGCTGAATTAGACTGTAATAATTCCTCAAACTATCTTCTTCTTCAATTATCATGGAATCCCTCTCTTCTTCAAGAGCCTTTACTTGTTTCTGCAATACAACATCTTGCATCAATTGACAACAGCTATAAAATAGTTAAGTATCTCAAACATCGCGGGCATGTTTGGTTTTCATCAGAGAAAGTGTTTTTAATTATCATGGAACCAAACCCATGTTCATGAGCCTTTACATGCTTCTGCAACTATAACCACTTGCATCAGATAATCAAGAATAGCTTTAGAAATAGTTAAATGGCTAAGAAATCCTAGGCATGTTTAGTCTGCATCATTGAAAGAGTTCATGACTATTACAAGACCATTCTCTAAATTGTAGACATTAATGAATGTTCATGGTTAACACAGCATAAATTTCTTTCGCAGCTTTTCACAAGATTATGCATGGTGCAGTTTGACCCTTTTTAATGAGTTCTGGAAAAAGATACGACTTAGTAACCAAAAATTTAGTTCGTACACAAATTGAGTCATTTTAATCTACCAATTAAATCAGTTACATTATCAAGACCAGGGATTCAAATAGCGGGCCGATATCAGAATAGCGGCCGTTATATAGCGGTAGCGGCACCGTCCGAAACCGCTTTTGCTGAAAATAGCGGTGTGAAGCGGAGTCACGCCAATAGCGGTGGGTCGCGGCCGCAACTTAACGGGTAACGGCCAATTGCGGCAATAACGGGCCGCTATTCCCGTTATTTTCTGTTACAGTAAATTTAAAAAAAAAAAAGTCATCCCCTCAAACAAAAATCGACAGAAACAGTGAAAAACAAAAGGGAATATATTCCCCCACCTGCAAAGTGCAAAATCAGAGAGCTTTCAATAAAAAAAAAAGTAAAAAGAAGTCAAAGAAACAAAAAAAGTAATCAAAACTCAAAACCAATAGAAAAAGAAATATGAAATTCTGTTTCTTATATATGGGCAAACAACAAGCAGCAGATGAAAGCAAGGAGCCGAGCCAACTGCCGAGGACTTGAATCTGAAAAGCAAACCCATCTATTTCCTCTTCGAAGTACTTCTAGGTTTCTTCCAGTTCTTTCTCAGCCCTTCTAAGTTCTAAGCCAGTATTCCTTTACCTGGTTTTTTACACTTTCAAGTTTCAACAGCAGTAGAGATTCGGCCATTTTTGTTGATAGTCTGATGAGTTGGAGGCTTGGAGCCTTGGAGGCTACTGGTTAGGGTTAGGGAATAGAAAGAATCGTTTCATTTTCTTTTAATTTTTCTGTTTTTGTTTTTGTTTGTGGCTTTATTGGCAATTGGCATGCTGCTCTGTTTTGTTTCTTCTTTGACTCTTGTTTTACTCATTAATTAGGGGCAGCCACCGTCCATTTTAACCACTAGAAAATAGGCATGTAAATTGTGCTTTTATCCACCTATCCATTGTTAAAATTTGTCTTAAAATAATTATTTGAAAATTTCTTTATTAAATTTAAATATATATATATATAAATTTCTGGACACAATTTTTAATATGACATGGACTTCATATATAAAGTTGTGTTCTCATATCATATTAATAAAGATTTATAAGTGCTAGAAACATTCTAAAATCATTAAAAGTGAATTTTTATAATTATAATTATAATTACTATGTTTACAATAAGTTGTGCGAATTTGAAAAAAAATCACGATCGCGATACCCGCAGTGACCGCAATAGCGTCCGTTATGTCCGCGACCGCGACAAACGCGACGCGACCGAAAACGCGACCGCGACCGCAATTTAAATCCCTGATCAAGACAAGGCAAGGCCTTAGAACAGCAGAGGTATAGCTGATATCAAAGTCAGCTCCATTTGCCTCAAGTGTTCTATTCATATTTCTATTTTTCACCTTTTGCTTTCTATGTGCTTTATTTAATATACATACAAATTATCAAAAGTATCGCCAACCAGAATCTAAATTTTAGATACCTTATTTTCCCAAATAAATATTCCATCTTTTTCTTCTCTCTTTCCCGACTAAATAAGATGATTCTTCAATTACTAGATATTTATATCCTTTCATCTTATGTACCATTGTATGCTTTTTTTCTCCTTTAGAATTCTAGCCCCTTAACATTCCAATGACAGTAAAAGATTGGAGATACCTTTGATCACTAGAGAAACATAGCAAATTGAACTGCCTAGCAATTCAATACAATTTGTTGGCTTAAGCTTTGAAGACTAACAACTAATGTTTTCTCCAAGAATAACTATTAACTTATATTTTTACTCTCCACTATTAAAAAACAGTTTGAATATTCAAAAACCAGAGAACAATAACCAAAGGTATCAACATCAAATTATAGAAGTTTCGGAATCTAATAACAGACCTCAAGGTCAGGAATTGAACGATCAGCTTGAAACTGATAGAATGAATTACGAAGCATACTTTCAGGATCAGCCTCTTCACAGCGCAATTGATTCAATAGCATATTGTAGCTTAGGTGGAAGGCACTGAAACAAAATGGAAAAGGCAATTAACAAAAATTAATAATTCTTTAATTATGGAAAAAGTCATAATTCTGGTAATAGTCATTTTAAATCCTCTACTCCGCATCCTAAACCAAGTTTTTACCAGTCAGCGCTCATCCCACAATGATAACGCCCTAGCTTATTAGGAGTTAAACATCATTGTTATTTACAACAAAAAAAATATATAGTTACTATCAATAAATATGATCATCAACCATAAGCTACCTGCAACCAAAATCCTCTTAAGTCAGCTCAAAAGGAATTTTCCCCCTAAAAGAGTATATTTTCATCCCTCTTCCAAGTTAAGAACTCCCACAAGGACAGATTTTGCAAATTTGTTGCCAGCAGGTGTTGCCCATAAAACTATGGAGGTTCTGTTGGTGTTTAAATACAAGAAAAGCTAAGATCTCAGTTTTAATAATGCCAATAAAAGAAACAAACTACTCATTCCCCTTTTCAATTTTCTATTTCTCCAGGCCTTTTTATGCTTCCCCTTTTCCATCTTTCCTACTAAACAAAGCCCAGGAAGTCAAACTTAGACTCACGAGCATAGGAAGTTTCATTGTCAGATTTGGTGCAAAAAACTAAGTCCCTCCAGCATAGTCATAGGGAGCTCGCAAATTTCCATTTGGAATAGGAAAAAAGGTCCACATATATGACATCATGGATAAACTACAAGTTTCATGTATGAATGTTCAGCAGCATGAATGTTATTTGAAATGCAACCTGAATCCAAAGGACCACCAAATCATGGAAATATGGATTAGTGAAATTTAAACAGGTTTTTCATATATCAAATATACCTGTTCAAACTATCAGCATTTCCCTTGAGCATCATTTTAGCTGTAGATGGTTCCATCCTTTCATCCACCATAAGAATACATATTCCACGTGCATCAATTCCTCGACGACCAGCACGGCCACTCATTTGAATATATTCTCCACTAGATATCCATCTAAACTTGTCCCCATCAAATTTACGAACATTTGTAAACACGACAGTTTTAGCGGGCATGTTTAACCCAATACTGAAGGTCTCTGTGGCAAACAAACACTGAAGAAAATTTTCAGTTTTTGTTTTCCAATTAAATGTTAAGAGTAAAATGAATGGCCCAAAAATTGGAAAAGAGATTCTTTTATACAGTAACATAAGTAATACAATTTTCTCAGATGCTTAACATCATACAGATACAAATCAACCTAAATTCATAAGTTTCTCGGAAATTGTATAGCAATATCGGTTTTGCGGTATTTTTCATGATCAGACACTCAATAAACTGAAGATAATGAAAATCATAAATAGCACAGGGGAAAAGGAGGTCAGGGAGTTACATACTTTTTACAGATGTAAAGTGAGTATGTCCACTAATGCAATGACCAGATTCCAGATATACAAAAGCACCTTAACAAAAACATTTGGAAAACTCGAGATAAAAACAAAAGGACACGAATTTTCAGACTTTAATATGAAACAAATACAGACAGTCAATAAACTTCCAGCAAAAAATCAAGAAAGACGAATAGTACAGTGAACAAAGGATAAAAATTTTTGAGCAAAAGAAGACTGCATGCAAACTAGCCAACACACTGCTAGTTATCAATTTAATCTGATAACTGAAAATTCCACAACTGTACATAACTTCAGTAATTAAGCCAGTTAATACGATAATGTTACAGTCAATCATTAAACCTTGAACATATGCACTAACTTTAAGATATAACTTGAGTGTGTATTCCCAACCTTAATCAGTCCTTCCTGAAATAATATCTCTATCACTTCCTTTAGAATTGGAAGCAAACCAGAATGATGCACACCTATTCCACGTTTCAAAAGCGGTAACATGTTTGACACCTGTAAAAGCATCTCATAAAAGGCATAACAAATATCTGAGCAAAACAAATTTACAGGTCATAACAGAATAGAATCTAAATCTAAAATATAACTTTCCATGTCAAAACACATCCATGCATATGCCGATGAGTTTCCATTTCATTTCTCTGTTCTTTTCTGAATATTCTTCTCTTTTTTTTTTCAAAAAACCATAAAACATGTTTAACACCAACACTTTAAAAAATCAATCAATCAAAACCAAAACAAATTTTCAAATCGCTTCCATCAAATGGGAATGTAAATGCTCCACACAGGAGCACAGTATTCAAGAGCGATTGTAAAAACCCACAGATAATTCAAAAAAAATATATTTGTAAATAAGCTTGATATCAGAATTCTGCAACAAGATTCTGATACCAATTTTTTTATATCTAATTACAAATTCAAAACCAAAAGCAAAATTAAATAAATAGACAATAAAAAGTAGAAAATGGGAACTTTTGCTAACTAAATACAACATTTGCAAACAGCTTATAACTCAAAGGATTGATGGTCAAAACTAACTAATAAAAGATAATGATTTCCACACAAGTAGCTATCAATTTGGGAGGTAACCAGGCAATAATCATAAAATTACAGTTTGATACACGGTCATAAATATTCAATTGCAACCTTACAGGTGCAACCATTTTTAAATTCACATTCAAACACATCTTGCAGATTTCAGGAATAACAACTTGCCTGAGGTAGCTTCTTATCATCATCGGAAAGCATATCCATGGCACTCCAAAAGACTGTTTCTATATTTCCTTTCTCATCGTCATCATTTAAATCCATCTTTGCCATCTAAATTAAAAACATAAGAAAATGACAAGACAATTAAGATAATAAAAAGAAATAAAAAAATTACCTAACAACAGAAAAACCAGTGCATGCGCCTAAAGGGAATAAATCAAGAAATTTAAAAACAAAAAGGATAAGAAAAAAGGAGGAAATGAACCTCAAAAACAGCCTATTGTATAAGCAACAACCACTGAGCCAAACTTGATGTAGGTGTCTAATAACTATATAGCATATTTATAATACTAACTTGCCAACATTATGTATAGCACAATGTTGAGCAAGGATTCTTTTTAAAACATACTAATAGTTGGGGATCTTTTGGGTTGTAAGAGGAAAGAAGACATGCCATCCACCCATGTCTTCCCTATACCAACAATATACATAATAAAATAATAAAAGGTTCTTTTGAGACCCACCTGCATCGCAAGAAATTCACATTCCCTTTTGCTAAAGCTAAAAATTATTACAGGATCGTACTGTCGCTGAATGATCATTTTCACCAACTTGAAGATGTCACTTTGTTCACTAACTTTTCCCATCACTAACCCATTTTGTGATTTACCATTATTTCTTTTCTTGTCACTTTCACTTGTAGGAACTAGTGCATTTAAAGATTTCTGAAAGCTATCCTCCCGAAATTTTCCTTTCTCATCTACCACCAAAAACAGACCATCACCTCCAGCGGGGAAAATATAATGCTGAAGAGGGGTTGGCCTATAATCGGTGTAAACTATGTGACATGGTTGTTTGTGAACCTGCAACCACAGAATCAATAAGCAGACATATTTAAACAATTAAACAAGCTATAAAGTTAATGATCTATAGAACCACCTAGCAATGAAATCTATGTGCTTGATCCCAAAAGCATCCTACTCAAAAACAAAGAAGTTTATAATGTCCTCAAGATTCATAATCACTTTCTAGGTACAAAATCCATTCACAAAAATCAAAAGCAGGGATCATTAGGATTAGGACTAGTATCTCACACAGGAACGTTTTAAAGGAAATGAAAACACAAAGTTAATATGCTTCTGATATATTTTCTTAAATCTTTACTAAAAGTTGCAAAAAAGCAGGATTGAGAAAAAAACATATCACCCATAAACAAGCTTAAAACCGCTCTTAATAGACTAAAGCAAACAAACCAGTCTATAGGGTCTACGCTGGCAGGACCTTACCCACTCAAAGATCAAAATAGTAGAATCAAGGTTGACCAATGGAAAGACTAAATATGTCACAGGCAACTAACATCAATCATGTTAACTATAATAATTTTTTTTTAAATCATGTTATAATAATAAGATTTAAACTCAAGAATTTCAGATTTGTGCTGGGTTGTTTTATGTAGTTTATTTTTTACTGTTCTCCTCATAGTTCCCCAAAGAAAACTTTCCTACTTTCGATTTATGGAGGGAAAAAGATAAACAAAACACCAAGCTTTTACATGTTACAAATATACCCTACTAAGAGAAATGAAAATAAGTTGGCTGCTATTCAAAACAGATAAGCTGGCTAAAGAGCATTGATTAATTATATTCAAGTTGAAAGTTGGTGAATAAATTAAAGCAAACATTAACCACCTTGGCCACCCAATCAGCAAACTCCTTCGCATTAGGTACAGTTGCTGAAAGAAATACAAATCGAGAGTTCTTCGGTGCCATAACAATACTCTCTTCCCAGACAACACCTCTCTCGCGATCACGCATGTAATGCACTTCATCAAAAACAACCCATGCCACCTCACGAACAATCTCGGACCCTTTATACTGCATACTTCGCCAGATTTCCGTGGTCATCACCTGAAAATCAAACAGTTGGGAACATATAAAAGAATCAAATACTAAAGGAGAAAACGTAATATGAGACGGAAAGCAAGTAAAGTACCAACCAAACAAGAAGCATTAGGGTCAATTGTAACATCTCCAGTCATCAAACCGACATCGGAAAACTCCTCTTTAAACTCCCTATACTTCTGATTGCTGAGAGCCTTAATAGGTGAAGTATATATAACACGCTGATTATTCCGCAAAGACATAGCAATTGCATATAAAGCTACTACAGTTTTGCCTGCTGATGTATGTGCCGATACCTGTATTGAAACTAGCATTTCAGTTTCTCTACTTTCTTTGTTGGGAAAGAAAAGAACAAGAAGAACAAAAGAATGTCTTACAAGGACAGATTCGCCACGATTGAGGCAGTTGATAGCTTCAGACTGAAAGGGGTCAAGCGTGAAAGGAAACTCCTTGGCAGGTTTAGAGTCAGCTAGAAATTGTAAAGAGGAAGCAGAAGGAACATAACCTTCAGGATATGAAACATCATGGACACATCCGACGGCTTCCTCGGCCAACGGTGAGACGTCTTCACCGTGATGTTTCTTCTTCTGCGGCGGCGGAGGAGACTCAGAGGATATCGCCTCACCTGACTTCCTCTTCAAGGATCCCATTTACTTATCTTCTTCAGGACTTCTTAGGAAGAGAGGGAAAGAGAAGATTCTATCCTGCGGCAGCGGCGGCAACTTAGGGGAAAGCCAAACAAACTCAAAACACGAATAAAAAGAGAAAGAACAGACCGAGCGAGTAAGTCTTTTAAATTACACACTAATTTAGGCAATCGTAAAACACATCCGAGCTATGTTTTACATTTTAAACATCCCAACTTAACAAACAATAGCTTATATTATATGGCAATAGGGTTGTTGTATAATTTTTTTTTAATTACCTTATTGTTAAGGTGGTATTTTTTTTTATTTTTGACTAAAGTTAGGAAACTCTCTATGAACCTTTTTGAAAAAACAACTAAAATTCAACACTTATTTCTCTACTTCATTAATCCGAGCATTGTGAACTCTTGATAGATTATTCGATAGAAGATGATAGCTTTCTATCACCTTTTCAAGCTCCTTTTCGGGTTCCCATAAAGACAATGGTTGTTTTTGTTTAAGTTTATACCTTTTTGTTACCTTATTAGGCTCTTCTTCTTATGGTTTAACAAGCTCTTTTTCGAGTTTTGGTGACAACGAAGGTCGATTTAGTTTAAATTTATAGCTTTCTATCACCTTTTAAGTTCTTCTTCTTCAAGTTTCTCCCTTTTTTACCAATTTTCAATTCCGATAACAATCATTTTCGTCAAAGATTATAACCTTCTTTCACTTTTTCCTTTTCGAATTTCGATAATGATGATGGTGGTAATCGATTTAGATTCATATAGAACTCCAAAAGATTATCAAAATCTTCCCCAAAAGTTGTAAAGCTCTCCTCTATAGAAAGTTAGGCATTGAGGACGGAAGCAAATAAACCCAAAAAAAATATTATTTTGGACTAATTATTGAAAAGTCCCTAATTTTAGTCAAAAATAAAAACAAATGCAACATTAGCAATTCATTAGTGGATTAAAAGAATTTTTAACGACAGTGACCAATTCGAGCAATTATCTTAATTAGAGTGACTAAATTGATAAGAAAAATTAGAGCGACCAAAATAATAAAGACGTTGTTTTAGGGTGACTTGCGATGTAGTTTACCCTAAAAAATCTAATCATATTAAAAAAATTACACATTAATTTTTGTAACATTACTATGTAAAGATTAGTTTTTTTAGTATACTAGAAGAATAATATAATCGTAAAAGATAGCAAAAAAGGTTCTGAAGAGAATAGAAAAGATTAAAAAAATAGAGAGTTAGGGTTTTACAAGAGAGAGAAACAATGGAGTCTATCTATTTCTTAAATTGTGTTGATACAAAATATCAACAAGGGTGGAGAAGGTAGGGGTGGTGAGGAGGTTGATTCACCTTTACAAGATGGAGAGCTGGAAAGTAGAAGAATAAAAAGGGGGATGAGGGCATATTATGTTAAGGGTTTTAGAATGAAAAAAAGAGTACCATTTTCTATGTTGTGCCTTGGGGTATCTATATACGGGGGGCTTCTGATCACTTCTTTATTACCAATGCCCAAGCTGGGTAAAGGTATATAAAATAATTCAACTTTTACTGGTGTTGAAAAACACAGTTTTAGAACCTCATTTTCATAAATTGTAACACCCTTAACCTCTTTCCGTCACAAATTAGGGTTATGAGCATTATCATACAATTAGAACATTTATAATTAATTTCATTCAAAAATCATAAACATAACTTAAACCATTCCTACATACACATATCGTCCCTAAATCGAGCCTTTGATGCCCTAAAAATACTTTAGAAACAAATCGAAACCAATTTGAAATCATTTGGAAAGCTTAAGAAAAATTCACAAAATCGAAAACAGGGTTCACACACACGTCCATGTCTTAGGCCGTGTAACCTTTGAACTAGGGACATACGGTCGTGTCCCAACCCGTGTCTTCACCCGTGCAACTCACTAAGTAGGGTCACACGGTCGTGTCACATACTCATGTGTCAGGTTGTTTAACTCTCGAAATAGCCCCACACCCCCATGTGCCAGGCTGTGTGCTAGGCCATGTAACTAACTGACTTGCACCTTAAACATTCAACAGGTGACACACGGTCGTGTTGCCAAGTTGTGTGTCTCACACGGTCGAGTCACACGCCCGTGTCTCTAGTTGTGTGGACCTAAAATATACCTTAAACAACAAGTTTACCATTTCAAGCTTACTTGGGCCTTAAGTAATTCAAATATCAATCATTTAACCTATTCAAAATACAATTAAACATACTCAAAACATGCCAAAACAATCATCCTAAGTGCCTAACCAATGTACCTTCATTGGTACCACATTTTATATCATCAAAACACATCAACAATGTATCATCCAAATCAAAGTTTAAAGTATGCCAAAATCACTCAATTTAGCCTAACAGAAAGCTACTTAAGACATCAAGCTTTAAGTTCCATACACATATCAAGCCTTTGGTCAAAACGCATACCAACATTTAGCTTCAAACATAAACATATACTTATAACTATATTTACATCACATTCACAAAACAACTAACAACCAAAGAATCCTAGGTACATCCCATTACAAAATTAAATATCACCACACTTGAGATTGGGATTATTGTTAGATGCTGAGTCGGCGATCAAAAGAAAGTACCTAACCTGTGCATGGAAAACAAAATCGCACATTGAGTAAAACTCAGTGATATTTTTATAATCCGAATACTTTAAGACATGATACAATACATGAATGCTCAAATTGAATTATATCATCATACTACTATCTAAACATACAATTAAAATATATAACCATTTCAATTTCATGCATTTCATCACATTATTTTATGCTATACTCAATTTTCACAAGTATTCATCTTTAGTTGGTTTGAACATACATCTCAATTCACATCACTTACTATATGAATAACTTTGTATAGATCAATCAACAATTTAATTATATTATGGCACAAACCAATCCACATTAAGCAACTTCACTTATTTGAATAACCACAAGTATATCTAAAGCATTTGAATTTATTTCACAACTTTAACAATCTAACTCAATAATATATCATCTCTTCTAATGAATAAATGTATATACATAAGTAAATATAATCTTCTTTAGTAATACCTATAACCATCCTTCTTAGATGATTCATAACACATTGTTGTATAGTCCAGTTGGTACACGGCACCCGGTGCCTGGTGGATAAATCCGCGAAAGAGTTTGCGCCCAGCGCTAGTAAAATAAACAATAAATGTGTGCCTAGTACTAGTCAGATAAACTGACGGAAGTTGCGCCCAGCACTAGTCAGATAAACCGACGAAATAATTAGTGAGCCTAACTTTGGTTGGATAAACCAACAATATTTGCACCCAATGCTAGTCGGATAAATCAATGAAATAATTAGTGATCCCAGCTCTAGTTGGATAAACCAACGATATTTGCACCTAGCGCTAGTCGGATAAATCGACAAATGTGTGCCCAACACTAGTCAGATAAACTGATGAAAGTTGCGCCCAGCGCTAGTCAAACGAATCGATGATGTCAATTACTCATTTGCAAGTCCATAATTTTACTTAATAGCACATTTCATAATTTAATAACACTTCCACTCCAATTATCTACTAATCACACATTAATTTATTCCATAATGTCACATTCCATAAACCTCCATTCAATTGGATTAACAAATACTTTAAGGATATAATAAGACATCAAGTAGTAACTAAGTTAATTAAAATAATTTATAAAGTTCGAGTTCGAGGACTACGAACTTACCTAAAACTGAAGATGATTATTCCTCAACCTTCTCTTTTCCCTAAGTTACAATCGATCTACTCGTTTCATGATCAAAACATAATAAATTAATTTATTAACTAATTCAAACACCATAACAAGTTCAAATTCAAAACATTCTACAATTTAATTATATTTTTACTTATTTGCACTCAACATTTATCCTCAATACAATTAAATCCTCAATTATAAATCATATTTTTTAATTAAAACCAAGAAAATCCCATTTCAACTAAATATTCCACAAGATCCAAAAAAAACTCATACTTTCAAGTAATTCACAATTTAACCCTTGAATTTACCATTTCCATAATTAAGGCCCTAAACTTTAAAATCATCAAGAATCATTTAACAAAAATATCTATTTAATTACCAAACTTAATATCCAACAAAATAACACTAAGAACTTAATTTCCCTACAATGACAATATTTACAAACTTCACTAAATCTAAAAATTTGAACATAGGCACATTAACTCATGAGATTAAGACTTCAAAAACATAAATTTAATGTAAAAATAACTAAAATCTACTAATCAAATTAGACATGCAACATTAGCTCTTGGCCGTGTGTGACTTCTCCCCCTTTCCTTTTATTTCGAAAAGAAGAACATTAAAAGAAAATATGCTTGGCTTTCTTCTCTCCACTCATTAATATCTAACATTATTATTAACATTATATATTCTTTTATAACATAATTATAATTTAAGTATTATAATAACTTAACATATAATACTTATAATATTACTATAACCGTACACTATCACATACCTATATAAATAATGGCTTATTTACTTATTAAGTCCTTTAACCTAAATCCACTTTATAATTTGGTATTAATTCCTACTTTTATCACTTATTTGATTTAGTCCTTATACTAAAATTACACACTAATTCAACGAAATTATCTAACTGTGCAACAACCCATTTTTAGTGAAATCGAAACAGTGATTTTGGGACCACAAATCCAAAGTCAAAAAATTTTATTTTTATTATTATTTGGTCTATGGTGTGATAGAAATACCGTATAAAAATTTTATTAAGAAATTTTATCGTTTACATAACTAATTTCATGAAAAGGACTAAATTCCATTAAATGTAATAGTTGAGTTCTAATAGCTAAAGGTATTAAATAGCTATAGAATTTTAAATTGGAGGTCCTTATATGGTAAATAGACCATTAAAATGCTTAGTGGTTAAGCATGAATAGTCATCATTAGAAATTTCATGAAACATTAAGGTTAATTTTGGAAATTATTAATTAAAGTGATATTAAATAAAATAAAAAATCTATTATCATCATCTACCACCAAATAAAAAAAAGAGAAGAAAACCTAGCCATGGAAGCTTGAGATATTAGCAAGCTTATTTTGCTCAATTAGTTATGTATCATTGTCTTGTTTTTAATGATTTCTATGTTTCCAAGATCATAATAGCTTAATCTAGCTAAATCGGGTATTAATTTGCAAAATTGTTAAATTATTAGGACTTTTTGATTGATGAGTATGCTTGAATTTTGAAGTTTTATGATAGAAAATGAAAGGTTGTTGTTAGATAAACAACTTTTGTAAAGTGAATTTTGATGAAATTATTAATTAGGGATTAAATAGAAAAAGATGATAAATTTATGGTAAAATTGTGAAATTGTGAATTATATGGGTTGTTATTGATATGTATAAAATTGACTAGGTTTGAATAAGGATTAAATCACATGAAAGTCATTTTTCGAGCCTAGGGACTAAATTGTAATAAATAAAAGTATAAGGGAAAAATAGTAATTTTGCCAAAAATGTGTTGTTGGACTAAATTGAATATTAATTATATTGAATTGAGTTAAATTCATTTGTATAGATTCGGTTAGACCTAGTACAGAGTTAGATCGAGGCAGAGGAAAAATATCGGATTAGTTACCTTCATATCTATATAAACTCATCGAGGTGAGTTCGTATAATTAAATTGTACATTAGTATGTGTTAAATTGAATTATCGTTTGTGATTTTTACAATTCCCATGAATAAATATCGGTTGTATGTTCGACGATTATCGAGTCCCATTTGAACCTTATGAAATTCTTAGGATACAAATGACATGTCATTAGGGTTACCGGTTTTGTTGGGGTCTTGCATGTGTTGCGGACACACCATAGCTCTTATGAGCTTCCCAATACTCAGCTCGCATGAGCTTCTAGATACTCTGCTCGCATGAGCTTCCTGTTATTCAGCACGAAAGAGCTTACTGTTTATAGCTCATATGAGCATATATGAATATGAATTGACGTATTATAATTCAGTACACCTCGGGTGTACTACCATGTATCTAATGATATTTTAAATGGTTCAACGGGCACAGTTCTATTATGAAATCATATAAGTTTGATATGAACTATTACCGGTATATACATGAAATACATTAAATATGATTATTTGATGAATTCCATCATGTGTGTTGGATTTTATATGTGATTTTCATGGCTAATATGTTTGTGATCATGTGTTTAGGCTTTTGACCAAATTAATTCCGGTTATAATGGCATGTATAGGTTATTTTGGCCAATGTTGGCATATAAGGGTTTTGTTGAGACTAGCCAATTGAATGGCTTGTGTTTGATATATTTTTATGTGTATATAAGTGGCTTTATCATATCTATTATGTGTTTGATTTGGTAGAGTGAAAGAAAGTAAAATGTGGTTTGAATATGCATACATGAATTTGGTTATCTAGATAAGTTGAGATACTTGGTTGACATCTTTAAGTTGTCATTTGAGGTGCCTAAGAGCATATTGGTTGGATGTGGTGATATTTCATGTTTAATACTTGATTTTGACTTGTTTTGAATGCCTTGATATGGCTTGTGGAAGTGTAAATTGTTGTGTTTAGGTTGGCACCGAATTGGGTGAGAAATATGGCTTGGAAATGGCCTATTTTCGTCCACACGTGTCTCATCCGTGTGTGACACATGGCCGGGTGACACGGCCATGTGTCTCCCCATATCTTTTAAATTGCACAAGTCAGTATGCTCACACGGCTTAACACACGGGCTTGTGACTTGGCTGTGTGACCTAAGTCAGAGAGTTACACAGGCATGGATACGGGCTGGGACATGGCCATGTGTTCCTACTTTGAATGCCCACACGGCCTGAGACACAAGCGTGTCTCCTAACCGTGTGAGTCACACGGCCTGGCCACGCAGCCGTTTGTCCCTTGTAACTTTGAAAAATTTCAAAATTTTCTGAAAAATTCTTTGAGTACCCGATCTAGTCTCGACTTGTTTCTAACGTTTATTGTGTGCCCTGAGGGCTCATATAAGGGACAATGTGTTTGATTTGGATTGATTTATGATATGAATGCTCTATTATATGAAATGTCTAATTAGTTGATCTGTATGTCTGATTAATTGATCTATAAACTTTGATAATGCTCCGTAAGCCTGTTTCGGAGACAGGTTCGGGTTAGGGGTGTTACAAACTGCAATTCAATTTGTTTCTAAAATAACGATGTAAATATTTAATAAAAATATGTACGAGTTTGGTTTACGAAAATGAGGTCCCGATACCTCAATTTTTGAAACCACCGACTTTAGGATCGATACACTTGTACCCTATCTAACTTCCAAATAACCAAAATTATTATACCAAACTTCAATATAATACTATAATATCCTCATAAATATTAATAAATAATATTCACTGATCCTATCCTCGGAAAACAGTATTCTGAAATCATCATTTCCGTCTCCACTGACTTTCAGGTTGTTACATAAATCGATTATGTTAGGATAAAATATAAATATTAAAGCTGTTAATATGCAAATATATTGAAGATCGATTAAGTAATTTAATCGAGAAAATCATTATTTAAACTTACGAACTAAATTGAAATATTTAGTCGCTATTGAGTTTTAATTTAGAAAAGGCTTGAGGACCTAATTAGCAATTATCCAAAGGGCCTAAATGGTTATAAACAAATTTTCTTCATATTAATAGTGGAAGATGATGATAATTTCCACTTAACTTTAATTATAATTAAAAAAGCATATATATGTCATTAGTTAATGAATTAATCATATTTAAATTGTTAATTAAAATCATTAATGATGTATATATATATATAAGAAACTAAAGATTTATATATATATAAGAAAATAAATGGAAAGAAAGATAATATCATCTCTTTTCACTTGGTCATGCTATCCAAACTAAAAGAAAGGAAGAACAAAACTGTGTTTATTTCCATTTACAATTCGGTCCACCTTGTACCAAGGTAATCAAGCCATTTCCTTCAAATTTTTATAGATTTATGATTATGGGAGGTTGATTTAGCTAGCCCATGTGTTAATTTGTTCAATTATTTTATGTTTAATAAGTTTTCATTAAAATGATATTGATGATTTTGAGCTTGATTTGAAGAAATTGATAGTTGGTAAACTTAGATTATGATAAGTATTAAATTAGAAAGTAAGTTAAACTTGTTAGACGACTTTATGACATTAGGGACTAAATTTAAAAAAATGAAAGATGTCATGAAATTATGTTATAGATAGAAAGTATAAGGTCCTTAATTAAAGAATGTGAAATCGGATTTTAATCTGATGTTAGATATTGAAAAATATGAGAATCCTGGGTGTAGGGACTAAAATGAATAAAATGCACAATATGTTGACTATGTATTTTAATGTGATTCGGATGTGAACTGATATTCTTTTATAATTGCATTTATCCAATGTAGTTAAAGACGACGTTAGGTCATCTCGAGAGAAGGGAAATACGTGAGTCGAAAACAAGTGACAAAAACCACGGTTTACACTTTTATGATTCGAGTTCAATATATATACATGATTGTTGCATATTGGGTATTGAGGTAAGATTATTACTTGTCTTATAATTTGAACTATGTTTGACAGTATTGAATGCTGAGAACTGAATTGTTTTGAGAATAGTAGAAACGAGCATGATATGGATTGCTAAATGATTTATATGTGATATATGATATGTGATTCAAATTGATGATGAAAATAATACGAGATCATGATATATGAGTCGATTTATAATATGTAATTGAAACATTAGTTAACCTATTAATTGTTTGGGCAGAGTCAGATATAGTTGGCATGTCATAGGATTAGATTTGTGTACAAGTTTATGTTGGGAAATATGCCCATATTGTAGTAAACATGTAACTGTTTTCTATTTATTTTAACGGTGAATAAATAAATAAAGTTAATTTCACATTTCACTGTAATGTCTATTATATTTTTTTTCATATTTTGTAGGCATAGCGAAATTGTGACAAGTAAATATTAGCTTATTGATTGTCTAAAGTTCAAACTAAAGATAAGTGGAATTATAAAAAAACGTTTACATTGCAAAAAAGATGACTTACTTCAGTATATAATCTAAATGAGTCCATAATCTCGTAAAAGAATCAAAGTGAGCATTTGATTCAAATACTGAGAAGGATTCTTATGTTATCTACAATTCCAATTGGGAAGATGGCCAGTCTTGGCTATCGGAGCAGTTGACTCCATGAGTAGAGACATAGATGTATTCATTTGTAGAATGATACATTGGACTGAACCCAAGATGAATTAATTTTGAATCCATTTGTGAATTAATTCACTTGTGACGTTCATGGTGTGATTTACCTAAATCCTGAGTTAGTCATTGACCATGCGTATACAACTCATGTCCTTTGATATAAGTGGAGGCTTATGCTCTACAGATAATCGTGCCCATAATCGGTATGTTGGGTACATGACTTGTGTATGGTATGGCTTTACTAGCAATAGTGGAATTCATAGCCCAATTAAAGAGTTAATTATATCCTTTCATGGCATTGTGTGGATCGATAAATATCGAACGTGGCCATGGGTTGCTTGTTCTTGAACGAGCAATTTATCACAGCCATTTGTTAACAGTGATCATATTAATCATTAAGAAGACACAATGGTGATAATGAGATAAAATAAGATTGTATTGAGTGAACGCATTTAACTCAAAGAAATAAAAAATATCATATGAGGGTAACACATACATGACGAGGTTATTGGACAAAGTAGTTTGATTAATTACTTTCGTAAATAGTATACAATAAGGAGTTTTCAATCATGGTACTTATTATGGACTGAGTCCATGATTAAGTGATTGCAAATTATCGGAACAATGCTTCTGGACATAATTGCAATCACTAAAGTCTAATTTTATATGTCAGATTGGTCCCTCTGCTAGCTCAACAAAAGCTCGATCGGACTGCATTTGAATCAGAAGAAAATTCTATGACTTTGGGAATAATTTAATTGAGTCAATTTATTTGATGTGGAATTAATTTAGGTGGTCATGAGAATTGTTCAACTAGAGAATTTGATTAAAGAATTTTCTTGAAAAGTTAATTTGGAAAATCTAAGTGATTTTTGGAAAAATTAATTTTGACCAAGTAAAATTAAATTAATCAAATTAATTAAAATTATTATGATATTTTTGGAAATTAATTTTTAAGTCAGACAATTTGCCCAATGGGTAATTAAACTTGAGAATTTGATCTGAGATCGTAAATTGGGTTTGGGAGCCCAAAACCGAGAGTAAGACCCAAAAATTGGTCAAACTGGGCCCGATCTGTGAAATCGGGCCAACAGTCCAATCGATGGCTAGACTGGACTAGTCGGGTTGTTATTGACCCGGACAGAGCCGACAGCAGCTGAACCAGCTCAGGGTGCTGTAAGGGTATCTCACCTGCATCATTGGATACAGCAGTGCTGGTGTCCGCGACGGCGGTGTCCCGGTGGGCAACGATGGTTGGTCATTAGTGGTTGAGTAGTGGAAGAGTTACACTCCTATTGGGGCTGTACTAGAAAATTTGATTTCAGGTTAATTATTTCAAAAATAATATTATTTTAATACTTTAGTATTAAATTTAATTTAATACTTATCTTAATAATATTATATTAATTAAATATTAAAGTGATTAAGTTTAATCATAGTTGAACTCTCTAAACTCTCCCTATATAAAGAAAGCCTTGGGTCATTATTTACACACTTGAATTCAAGAGAAAGTTGTAGAGAGAAAATTCTCTAAAGAGATTATTCCATAAAATTTCTAGAGTTATTTTTCTGATTTATAACTTGACCCAAAAGTTTAGAGAAATTACAAAATTATCCCATTGGTAATTTTTGTGAAAAATTTTCTGATTCGATACAAGCCCACACTTGACAGACGTGAGCTTGACGATAGCGGAGAAGACTACTCGATCGAAGCACTCCTCCTAGATGAATAGAAAATGTACAATTTTGATTAAATGTTTATTACTTTAGATATCACAACCAAGAACTTGTTTTGGAGAAATTTTTAAAATTTTGTTTCTTCCCTAAATTTATTTTTCGCTGCATTTTCCAAACCCATTTTTTCCAACAATTTATACTTCAATTTTACCCATGAGTTGTGGAGCACATTATTACTTTGGACGTTCGATAAGGTGAAAATCACATTTTAATTTTGTTAAATTGATGAGGCGTGGAGTGTAATATTTACTTTAGATGTTCAATGAGGTACTAGGTGCCCTATTAGTGTGATGGTTGAATGATCTATGTATCTGTCTTGAGTCTGTGTCCTGTTAATAGGGATTATAAAACATGAACTTGATAAATGATATTTGAACTAAAATGATTATATGAAATGATACAATAGGTGTATATATGAAATGTATCAAATGAAAAAATGTGAAAGATCATGCAAATCGATTTAAATGAGGCCTAAGGGTCGATATGGTAGCTAAATGAATCAATAGATTTGAGAGAGAATGAGATAATGAAATAAATAGGTAGTATGAAATGAAATGGAAATGAACGTGTTATGTGGTTATAATACATGGCATGATATGTGTATATAAACTTGGTTAAATGGATTAGTGCATAAAGTTGATTCATAAGACTTGAATGGTTGAAATTAGATCATGTGTTGTTGTATTCTTAACATGATAATGTTAATGCTTTATTGTCTTGAATCATGAAAGTACCATTAAGCTCTATCGCTTAGTGTATAGTTTGTTTATTTCATACGTAGGTATTAGTAGATCTTGAAGATTAGAGGATTGATCCAACATCTAAACTGCAACTCTCAACTCAACAATATTTTTACAATTCTTTATGTTTCAATATGTGGCATTTACTTAGGGTTGAATCGATTTTAGGTTTTGAATTGGTCAAATTGGTATTTTGAATAGTTGATATAAATTTTGAACTTAAGCATATGGATAGCTTAAAGTATTTATGTAAATGGTGTTGACTTAAATTGATACATGCATGAATAGGGTAAAATTTATTAAATTCCATTTCATTGAAGCTATCAATTTTCAAGTTTGAAAAATCAGCTAACTTGTGAAAAATTTTTGAACGAAATCCATGCATTTCCTGTCACACCCTTACTTGGCGAACTGGTATTTTTCTGGAAAGTTGTACTGGTGAAACTGCCTAAGTCGCGAGATTTAGACTGGTTGGCATTGGTGATTTCCTTAGCAAAGTATTTCACTAAGCTTCACCAATGTTGTGGACTCTTAGTCCGTAATTGTCAAGTTTACTGTTTGGCGAGATCCTTATTTAGCAAATTCTCTTGCTGATAAGTCTGCCACCCATGTTTTATGTTAATGTAAATGTATTAGTGTATTAGAAATCGTGGTTAGCAGGACACATTTAGGTCACGTGGCATCCTAATAGGGGTATTGTGTGAATAAACAGGACACTAGGAGAACCTCGTAGGAGGTGATTAATTAGTGGAACGTGTGTGCATGGATATTTATTAGAGAACATACTTAGAGTGGGAAATTAGATTAGAGTTTGCCTATAAATAGGACAACCCGATAGTGGAGAGAGAAGATTTTATTTTCATTTTCGCTGCTCACCTTTGTTATCATCGAAGAAAACTCAGAAGTGTTCTTAATTTATTATAGAAGATCGAATTGTTAAGCTTGTAGAAGATACCTTCTCTAAGTTATCCGATGGTAAACTTTTAAATCATTCTTTAAGTTTTTACCAAACAAGAAGGGGTAGTCATTGGAGGTATTCATTAGGGTTTTCATTTGGACATTGGACAGGAAGAAAACTTCCTTCTAGAAACTGATTGCATGTTTACCAATTCTTGCTATTATGTTGAATTTTGGTCATTCTTGTATTTAAAGGAGTTATTTACTTGTTTTTAGCCAAAGATACAAGAGAAGGTCCTAGTGCTAAGGGAAAAGAACTAGTCGAGTAGATAAAACCCTATGTGAAGGTTTCTGGTGAGTTCCTTTGTACTGTGTGCCTGTTAACTATACCAACATGTTTAAACTATGCTACTGTTATTTAGTTGAGTTGTCTTAACCTTTGGTTTTTGGTACATCTGTCAAAGGAATGTGGAAATTAGATGATGCATGTATTGTTGATGGCGGTGAATCATAGACATGAGTCTTGCATGTGCATCAGTATGGAAACTTCTTCCTTGGTGCATAAGCTCTGTATCCGAAACATCGAAGGATGTATCGGAGGGTTGATACATATGATGGTGAAAAGAAAAAAAAAGAGAAACGTTATTATATGTTTCCCCTATAGTACAACACTTTGGTTTTTGGTACATTTTCAAAGGAATGTGGAAATTAGATGATGCATGTATTGTTGATGACAATAAATCATAAACATGAGTCCTGCATGTGCATCAGTATGAAAACTCATTCCTTGGTGCATATGCTTTGTATTTGGAACGTCGTAAGGATGTATTGGAGGGTTGATACGTATGACGGTGAAAAAAACAAGGAGAAACGTTATTATATGTTTCCCCTCTGGTACAACACTTTGATATAAATCGTGACTGGTGCATACTCGGCCTTGCAAAGGAACACTTACGTGTTCAATTTTACAAGGAGGATTTGTGGAGGTTCGGTGGGTATAATTCATTTACTGGCTCTATGGAGCGACATGATGGAAATGGAATATTAGTTATTTGGAACAAGGATCAGAAGCTAGAACAATGAAAGGGGTGTATTAGTATAAAGGTGCATAAGAGTGCTTAGATTATGTGTGAACATTTTGCATGAAGTGTAAAAAGTATGTGAAATGGTTAGAAAAGTTATTTCACAATGGTGACATACCAATAGAGTCGTCATGACATGTGTCTGTCAAATGTTGGTATCTTATAGTTCGTATTATCCGCAAATGGATGCTTCGAAAAAGGAAAATTTTATTTGCTTGCTATGATGTGGCTTTAAAATGGTCTATGTCTTGGTCATATAGTGTCAGTTGAACCTTGTTGCAAGGTTGTACTTTCGCGAAACTCACTAAGTTTTTATGAATTTACTTAGTCTCTCTTTTCTTATTTTTCAGTTGATTAGGTTAGAGGGGTGTAGAAGGGATTCAGCGAGAACTGCAGACTCTTTCGCGAGCCATCTTTTATTTATGCTTGTAACAGCTAATCGTTGGGGATAGATTAAATGTTATATTTTGCCAGTTTTAAATTCCAAAATTTGTATTTGAATAGTTAGCTATGTACCTTTAGGCTTTTATGAGCAATATATTTTGGGCACTCCAACAAACTGTTTTTAATAGTAACATCTAGCTAAGAATGAATTTTAAATTTCTGTATAAGTGTTAGCTCAATTGATGTTTTATATAAACATTCGAGGATTATGGGGCTTTCGTAAATGTTTGTTTAGACATAGTTTAATTATGCATGGCGTATTACCATATAAGGTGCTTTTAAAGCTTATATGTTGTTTGATATTTCAGGTTTACGCCACAGTTCATAGGGTAATCTATCGAACTTACTGTGTTAGAATTTCAAATTGATTCTTCAGATTGATTTGTTTTAAATTGTGACACTCCATACTTGGATCAATGATCGGGTTGGGTGTAGGGTGTTACATTTCCAGGTTGAGATTTCTTCATAGCGTTCGAAGATCTATCTCATAGCTTCAAAACATATTTTAAATTACTTAATTTTGAGTTCAGAAGCTAAAGTAATAATTGTTTTAGTGAAGATTGCAAGAGTAGAATTTTTGGACAGATAATTACGAAAATTACAAGTTTAGAGCTTTTGATTCGAGTTTAAATCATATTGGGTTCGATTTTTAGGCTTAATTTTTAATATATAGGATCCCAATATTGTATTTAGTAGTTTTTATTATTTTATTACTTATTTATTCGTAATTTTGAATATTTTAAAAGTATTTTAAGTTATTTAAAAGTTTTATGTTTCTTAGTCAATAAGAAAGTTTAGTTTAAAACTAGTAATTATTTAGACTAATTAGAGTTTCAGTATAGTTGTGAGTTTTATTTGGATGTACTTAGCTAGTCTATATAAATGTCTCTTCATTGTTTATTAGAAACGCAATTGTTTTTGTTCATTAATAAAAGTTTCAACTTTGGAAGTTAGTTTCTTTGTGCAATATTTCTTTGTTCTGATTTTTAGAAGCAATTTTCTTCTCAATTTTATTTAACGAGTCGTGGGAATTCATTCTTCATCTTTCAATTTTCGAAGGATTATTTTTTGGGGAGTTGATTAGAGCCATTAATTGAGTGTTCAATTGGGCACTTATCCATCTATCTGCCATATCCATTGGTTTATTCGATCAATCTTCCATTTTTTATTCTATCGTTTATTTATTTATTTATTTATTATTTTGAATATTTATTCTTTATTCTTAAATTCTTATTTTAGTTATTTGCTTTATTTTTCTTGTTTCCCTAAATCTGCTGGTTTTTTTTCAGGCTAGATCCAAATCTTTCTTTCTCGAGTCAAACAACTTGAATATGATCTTCTTCCACTTGCTTCATTATCATAAATGGTTGAAACATGAAAAATGGTCATATTGTTGAATTGACTGGTATTGATGATTAAAGGATATTTTGAAAATAGTAGGTTAAGTTGCGACAATGAGCCTATGATGTCACGATGATGAAATCGATAGAGATTGATGTCTTGACCTCAAACCTCTGATGTCACGATGACACTCACTATTTTGTCCAAGTTGTGACATGATGCCCTCGATATTGCGATGCTAACTCAATAGTTCTGATATCTTTACAATTTAGTCCTTAACCAACCTCGGTTTGACCGCCTCCAAATGTGCAAACATTTAGAGAAAAAACTCATGCAAATAAATACATATAAAATCAATATGTTATCTGCAAATGAACAGGTCAAATTGTAATCTAGGTTGAGTGTTACAGCGGAACACAGGAAAGTATTTTGAGGATCGTATCCAATAGAGGTTGAATTAAATCTAAATATAGTTTCTACACTAACAAGTCTAAACAATAATCACCAAAAATCATATTACGATAAATAAAAGCAAGGATTAAGACTACAAAATAAAAACTAACTACTAAAAATAGGTTAACAATAAAAAATCTCTGAATAAACATGCAAAAGATTAACTCACTTTCGTGTTTGTAATTAACTTCAGAACTCGATTTTTTATTAGAGAATTAGTTATTACCTACACAATATTACCTTTCGACCTCTACTTCCTAACTAATCAACCAGTACACGCTTACCTCTTAGCCTCACTTTTCTAACTGGGATGAATACACAATTTACTCGGTAACCTCGTCTCTCGATCCATTTACCTATATCACTTCCTAGGGTCATCAAGCCTAGGGTTTAAAAACACACCAAACTTATTAGAAAAACCTTAATTCTTCCATTAACCACTCCCACATCCGCTCGTTAATCTTCCTAAAAATATAGCCACTCATCATCTTAAAAATAATCTTTGCTAGAATTAAATTAATCATTTAAAGAACTCAAATTAATATAAATGAAAAAAGATAAAATATGTCTGTGTGATATCTTGGAGTGCTTAGAATATCGAAATCTTTTGATAGCAATTGAGATATCACCTACTGCAAAAAAAAAAAGCACAAAAAATACAAAAATACTTAATAATAATCCAAGTCAAAAAACAAGAAAATACAATTTCTTTCAAATAAACTAAACTACGTAAAAACTAAAACTACTAACTAAAACCTTAAAATGGCTTGGCAAAAGCTCCCAAAGCCTTGCCTCTAATTAATTATTTATAGATGTAACACCCAACTCCTGACTCGTTCTTGGAGTCCAGGTTCTGGATGATACAAATTCTGAATATCTACCTAACATTATTTAAATTTCATCTTCCAACATCTTAACCATACACAATAATATATATACTAACACATACATCCTTTAAAAATTTCTACTTAACAATTTCGTTATGAATTTGACAACAAAACTTAAAGGGTTGATGACTAGGCTAAAACTCCTAGGCATAACCTCTGGAAGCACCCCTCTATATGCATGTTATGATTCCCCTCCCATTTTCTTTCAAATTGGTGACGTTTGGCTCAACCCTTGTAATATCTCATTTTTCAATGGTAACAGAATAGAGGTTTTGAGACCACAACTCCGATATGTGAGATTGAATTTTTATAGTTTAATTAATGTTTATAGGGTTGCATTGGATTTGTGTTAAATTTTAGTGATGAAACTTTAATGTTTAGACAGTTAATTAAGTAAAAAGGATTAAATTGTAAAAGTAGAGAAAGTTAGTTGCTATTGGTAAATTGGGTTAAATAGCTTTAGAAATTTAATTTGGTGGCTTTAAATGGTAATTAGACCATCACTATCTATGATGGACGATAATGGGTATTAAGTTAGCTTAAATGAATGTTTTATTAAAGGACAAAAAGGTAAATTAATAAATAAAACTTACAAAAAATGATAAAATAATGTTATCATCTTACTTAGTGCAATGTTTCACCGAAAATTAAAGGAAGAACCACCATTTTTATCAAGCTTGAGGTTCCGTTATTTTCATAGCTTGCATGTAAGTAATTTCCAACCCATTTCTTATGATTTTTATGTTTTGGGAATCGTTGCAACTAGGTCCAACTAACCTATAGCTTCATTTTTGAAAGTGTTAAAATTTTAAAATTTTCCATTGGTGAATATTGATTATTCTTGATGATAATGATGAGTGTGAAGTCTTGCTTGTGATTTTGGTTTGTTTTGTAATGTGATTTTTTTGTTAGTTTTGATTAAAGGGTTGAATTGTTTAAATGCTAGAATTCATGGGTAAATGTGTGGAATTTAGAATATATTTTGGCTAGAAATAAGGGTTTATATATTTTGTTAGCATGACTCAATGGCAAATTTTGCTAAAATTTCAGATTTTAAATTTAGGGACTAAATTGTAAAAAATATAAAAGTTTAAGGAAAATGTGTAATTAATGAAAAGTTAAAGGTCATATGCATTGAATTGAATGTGAATTTAATAGATTGTATTTAATTACCATATAGATCAAGATTTGATTCAAAAAGACAATAACCGAGGGAAAGGAAAAATTGTGGAGTAGTTCCTAACGCTCCAAAAATCAGCCTAGAAGTTTAGACCGAATCCCAGAGGTCACATTGATCACCGAAGTGATCGGAAAGCCATTTACAAACGACTTGTAAAAATCTCATTCAAACGCAACTTCGTTTAATATTTCAGGATTTAAAATAGAAAACTTCAAAATACAGTAAAATGTTTGGAAATATAAATCCGTAAAATCAAAAATCCATTCTGAGACAAAACTCAACTTATGGAATTCCAAAATTTAATTTATACCACAGTTCCTTTTTAGTAAGCATGGTCCAAAACAGTTCGAAATTAAAAAGAGAAGACTGATTATTTTGTTTAAAGTCGTGACACTTCCGAGACCTCCGGCCTACCGAGTCCAGCTTCAGAAAACGAGAGTACCTAAAAAGGGAAAAACTAAGGGGTGAGGTACATGAGCTCAGTGTGAGTCTAAACTAAAGTAAAAAGAAGGTGACTCAAAACAAATCAATAAACGGTCAGATATACGAAACATTCAGTTGGTCATACAAATCGCGTTTACAAAATTCTAAACACACACAATACTTAACTATACAAGGTTAAGCAAATTAATGAATACAAATCAGTATACGTGCCCTAACATTTTGACAAACATACATGTAAACAAATGCAGACTGTATGCAACAAGTTAGAAAAATAACCCTACCCAATCAGCCAAACACCTCTCCAACCACCCTGCACACCACATATGAGCTAATCAAGCTCAACCACCCATGCACACCACATAGGACCCTGAAAGGCCCATCCAGATGTACACACAACATATGTGGCACTAAGCCATGTAAATAAAAGTATGCAACTAAGTTGCCAGAAGTATCGTACTGTGCGGTAAACCACTATACAGATGTGTTGCAGTTAAAACAGCCAAATCAAATTAGACTTCTTCTCTTCACAACTAAAACCTTAATTTTATGCTCATGTATCAATGCACATAAAAAACTATCAGTCACACAGAAACAGAAGCTCATATTCAGTTAATCAATTACAGAATCGATGTACACAATTTCTAGACAGATACACATAATCAGAGGTACACATATCCAATTGACCAGATTCAGAATCAATTATGTTAATCAAAGTCTCTAACAAATTTACCAAGGCATAACTGAGAGTCAGAACACACAGAAAATTGAACGTGTCAAAAATCGACACAGAACAAAAATGACGAAACAAGGCCACACGACCGTGTGCCCCGACCGTGTGGAAGTGCCTAGGCCGTGTGTGGGTCAATACGCCTATGTGAAGGAAGCACACGCTCGTGTGAAGAAGTATACTCCTTTGTGAGAGGAGGCACATAGTCGTGTGACTATGACACACGCCCGTGTGACCCAGGAACCTGGCCATGTGGAAAGCCCGTGTACCTCTCTGCCCATTTGTACTAAAATATGGTGTAGGGCAGACACAGCCGCATGGAAGTCTCACACGCCCGTGTGTCTAGAACACACTCCAATGTCGAAAAAAACAAAAATCCCTAAATTAGCCACACGATCGTGTGCCACCAAAAAATACCCAATATCCACCACACGGTCGTATGGCACCAAATTTGTCCTAAAACCCTAATTCTTAAATGCACACGGCCATGTGGCCAGGCTGTGTGACACCAATTTCATCCTAAAACCCTAATTCCCAATTGCACACGACCGTGTGCACAACCCATGTGGGGCACATGCCTATGTGGTCACGAAACCACACCGGAACAGCCTGTAAAACATGAATTTCAACCCTTAACTCGAGCCCTAAACAATGTGATTCAGAAACACACCGCTTACTTTCAAGAACAAATAAGAAGTCGTTGAATTTCAAAGAATCCAATAGCAATCCAATAGCAAAATGAAACGGTTCAGAAACACACCTTAAAACAATGCCCAACCATTACGAATTGATCGATTCACCTTCTCGAAACCAATTGAAAGCCTCAATTGCATACACAAATTGATTCAGAATGTGATTAATCGAAGTGCACTAATATGACCTCCCTTAACAAATGAAAAAAACAAGAATGGAAAAACAAAAGCGGCAAGAAAAATCTAAGAAAGAAAATGAAAGAAAGTTGATCGTGCGAAAAATAATTGAGAGAGAAGAAAAGAAGAAAACTTGTAAAATAGGAAGAAGAGAACGTGTAAAAGAATTCGACTTCTTTCAAAAATAAAAATGAAAATTAAAATTAAAAATAAATAAATATTTTTAAACTTAAAACAAATTGAATGTGCAAAAAATAATTCCTCATAACACACATGAGGACTCGAACATGCGACCTAGAGATAAACTAACGCACAACCCACCACCAGACCAGCAAGCCCATTCTGACATCAAAATGTGAAAAAAAACATAATTGCTCAACCCACTCACTGACACTAACCACAAACCTCAAAACTTCTAACCCTAAACTCTGGGGTGTTACAGTCCCTATGTTTAAACCAAAAGTGCTTTAGAGGTAAGTTCATAGTATTTCAATACGTAAACGAAATTCTACTTATAGTCTTATATTATTACTTTTTAGTTAATATGTTTATAGGTAATTATTGTATGAATGAACATACGTTCCCCTGCTTGTACTTCGCTACCCTTGAATGCACATACGTGCCATTGTTTGTACTTCGGTACTCCTGAAGGCGTATACATTCTTCTGATTCTATTCTGGTATCTTTGAGAACATTATATCATTACATCATCTCATCATTTGTATTCTTGAAATTTATATTATGTGAACCATGTCTAATTGTATTTAGATCAAATGTTATAATATGTCCTTATTAAGCTATGTAAGCTTACGAGTTTCTGTGGATTGTTTTGTAGATAATCATTGCTGACTTTTTGGAAGGATCAACAAACCAACTCACACTATCCATCTAAGTTGGCAGTTTTGTATCTTTTGGGTAGTGGCATGTATAAATAGATAAATATTTGGTTTTTGAAATGTTGATAGATGTAGTTCATGAATGAGATGTGTGTTTTGCTTTGGGTATGTTTTGTATTGATGAAACAAGCATACATATATAATGCCTAGATGAACACCTTGATGTTTAGTTGTTGAATGAAGTGGTTTTAATCATAGTGCAATGCTTACTTGCTTAATATCTTATAAATGAGGTCTTTTGATCATTTGTAGACTAAATGTTTAATATATATGTGGTGCCTTTGAATGACATATTGGTTAGATGAAATAGGTTGATTTATTCGGTATGCTTGGATGTATTGGAGTAATGCCTAAGTCTATTGAATGTGTGCATAATTGGAAGTGGTGGAATAGGTATGGTTTGATCTAAAATGGCAATATTTTTGGGTCAAATTTGGTGCACATGACCTGGGACACGGGCTGTTACACGGCCATGTGTTATTTCTAAATTCCTAGTGTTTTAAGTCAGTGAGTTACATGGCCTTGCATATGGCCGTGTGACCCTACTCAATGAGTTGCATGGGTGAGGACACAGGCTGGGACATGGTTGTGTGTCCCTTGTTCGATTGTTACACGACCTGGGCTATGTCACATGACCGGGCCACACGGTTGTGTGACCCTGTTTTCACGTTTTTGCAACTTTTTCTTAAAACTTCTATTTTGTTTCAAATCCGTCTCAAATAGTTTCTAAACTATTTTTAGTGCCTTGAAGGTTCGATTTAAAGTCCAATTGTATATTTTTGATAGGTTTTTAATGAGTTTTCATTAAATACCATTGAATGACATTAGTGATAAATTCTGTATAATTATTAGGATTTGCTTGGTAATACTCTTAACCCTAATCCGGCGATGGAGACGAATTAGGGGTGTTATAGCCGTCTATTCAATTCCGGGTGATATCTTTATCTTGCAATTAAGCAAACCAATTATAAGTTCAATTGAACTTAGTGAGATTCTATGTGACTATCGTATAAAAAAATCAAGCTAAGGGATTGAGGGTTTAAAAGGAAATTTCCACTCCCTGGTCATCTCTAGCATTTAGCAGATTGTATCAATAAAGCCTTTGCCCATCATCTCACCGCTGATTGACTTTTACTCCAATTGTAGTACACATCAATTTTTCATCAAAGTGGAGGTCCTCTAAGAGTGCGGACCTGAATGCACCTTAACCAAAGTTCCTTCCCTCAAAAACTTAAATGGGAAACCATTTTGTCGGTCATTGGTTGTTTGATCTTTACTTCCTCAAATTTTCCATTTCGTTTCCTCAACTCCTGATGAACTTGTTAGCCTTAGACTAGTACTTGACGGACTCCTTCTTTTGCCGATTCGGACAACTAAGCCCTGTATAATCTCGATGGACATAACCACCCTTAATTTCCCTTTATGTCTACAGAACTTTAAATTCCCAGTCCTTGGACAAGTACATCCTTTAGTGCAGTCTGCCTTAGAATTTATTTCACCCAGCGATCGTTGCCATTCCTCTCTTACCGAGCCAAGAATATTCACCATAATACCATGGTTCCATGACGTCTTTCAGCCATGGTCTTAGTCCTATTTATCATGATGCCATGGCTTCTTTCAGCCATGGTCTTAGCCTTGTTTATCATGATGCCATGGCTTTTTTCAGCCATGGTTTTACTCATTTATATCATGGCGGTATAGCATCTTTTAGCTATGGCCTTACTCATCTCTAGTGTGATGCCATAGCATCTTTTAGTTATAGTCTTACTCATCTTTAGGCGTATAGCCTTCGATCGGTCCCATAGCCTAGCCATGATCTTTCATTCACTATTCCCGTCACATTCCATCCATTCCTCTATTTGCCAACCTATACCTTGATGCTCGAACACCACAATATCCCCTCAGTAAGGCTCGGAGTTTCGTCCATCACGATTTGCACTTCGTAATACTGTATAGCAGTATCTAACAATTTCTTCCCTTTTCTTGATCCTAACTTCATCTAACCCATCGATATTTCTCATTATCTAACTTATATGATACATGCATTTCACTTACATGCCAACACTAAGTGCGCCAAATAATAAAACATGTAATCCAGTATATCACATGCAAATTCTACCCATTCATAGCATACATAATCAACAAAGATCATTCATCGTTTCAAATATGTAGTATAGAAACTCATCTTACTTTCTTATCCTTAACAATTTAGCTTGCGCGATAGCCAAAGCCTCTTTCATCCTGGCAGTTAGGCATAACAACCCTTTATCAATTAATCTTAAGGTCATTCAAGCTTTAAAAACCCAAAATTTATAATTATGCCAAAGTTTAGAGGATCCTTACTCTACTTTTTTTTTCCAACCCACAAGTTCAGAGGGATAAGGAAACTTACCAGTTCCCAATCTTCCTACTTCTAAACTTAAATCTGCACGATAGTTGTAACATACAAAACTTCCTTCAGTTACATGGTATGCTGTAATTCATTGTAGCAAATTGAACTAGTTTTCATACTTAAGGAGCTTGAATACGAGTAATTTTATTATGCTTTAGTTTGTTTTTTCTAGTTTAGTTTCAATTCAATAAAAAGTGTAATTTGGGTTGTTTTATAACATTAGAGGCCGAAAGAAGCCTCAGAGAGGACTAACGTACTTAGTGAGTGTGCATGACACCATTCAAAGGAAAAATAGCTCGAGGCTAGTAACAATGTTGCAACATAGGAGTCTAATGTCGCAACATAGTGGAAAGAGTGACAAAATTCCAAGTCTGCCTTTGGTGTCGTGACACAGGTAGTGGTGTCACGACACCGAACCTGTACGTGAAAGAATTACCAAGCTGAGGGTGTTTTGATCTGTACAATGAAAATTAATGTAAAAATGTCAACTAACTTAAGGCTAAGGACGACGACCAACCCCAACACTATAAATAAACCTATAAGATACTTGAGAAGGACAACTTTCATAATTTAGAATTTTCTTTGTAATTTAGTTTTTAGTTTTCAGTTCTTTTTAGACTTAGGTTTTCTTTTCAGTTATTTTCATTCGTGTTCACTGGAGAATCTGATTTGTGGATTTGGCCAACTCTTTGTGGGTTTCTGCCCATAAATTATTCAAAACAATTCAAGATTCTTCTTAAACCTTTATTCTTGATTCGTTCTTTATGTTTATCTTATTTATCAAGTTTACTGTGTTTATGGAATCCACAAGGAACTAATCCTCTTATGGGATATTAGTGAGTGAAAGTATGATTAATTAATTTCTATGTAAGGTTTCTTTAGCGGATCAGCTATTTTGGATAGGAAAAATTTAAACTCTAGGCCTAACAACCCTAGGAAGTCATCTAGGTGGGAATTAACCCAAAATTGGTATAACCTATCCGTGAACCCCTTACCCACATTTGATCTAAAGATAAGTAGTTCTTGCTAACTTGTTAATTTAGTGGAAGGTCGAGATATCCTGCTAAGGTAACGACTAGTTGATTGGGTAGAAACCCGAAATAAGAATTAGTTATGACCATTGAAGCGAGCAAATCACCCATGCCTCAGATTTGGTTTATTTACATATTAGTTTTTCATGTTCAATTTATTTTGCATATTTATTTATTTTCTTATAAAACACAAATTCTTTTATTTATGTTTAATCAAAATATAATTTATTTAAAGTATTAATTAGATCTATTTTCGTTTAGGTTAATATTAATATAGTACTCGCCTCCCTTGGTTACGATCCTCGAAATACTTATCGACTACATTGTAAACTATATTAAAACTTGGCCCATATACTTGCAGACATCACCTCAATCTTATATCTTTAGTTGTAGTATTCACACTCTAGACATTAGTACGTCTGGAGGCAGTCAAGTTGTGGTGCTATTGTCGGGGAGGAAACGTTACTGGATTAATTTTAAATTTTGACGTTTTAATAGAATAATTAGGAAAATTTTAACTTATAGATACGATCTTTAATTTCTTATATTTCTATTTTTATTTTATTTTACTAACACTTTTCTTTTCTTCAAAAGATCTCAGCACATACCCTTGAAAAAAGGGAAAAGCCCCGTAGAATTAGCCACTGAAACTTGTTCAACAGTACCATGGACGAATTTGATTTCAGATGGTCTAATGATGAAATAAATTATGATGATGAAATTTATGAAGAAGGAGTCTATGAAGAATGGGAAATTCAGAAGAATCAAAGATTGATAATGCTAGAAGTGTGTCAGCTAAGAGGTGAAATCTCAACATATTAGAAGAATAACAACAGGGGCACAGACATAGACATATCTTGCCATGGGTTCGATGAAACTCAAGGTGAAGGCAAAGATGAAGAAGATAGCCCAACAACAATAGTATCTTGGGAAGGTGAAATCTTGAGTAGCTGGGCAACCTTAAGTTAGGAAAACAATCAAGAGGAACCAAGTGAATTGAAAGAAGAAACAATACTGCAAAAGGATGTTCAAGTTGAGACAGAGCCAATAATGGAGTTGACAATTGAAAGTAATAATAATTCAAGTACTGCATTTACCCTTTTACAAATACCGAGTCCATCACAATGGGAGAATAAGCAACATCAAGATATAACTGAAGAGGTAAGTTGTACAAACATATTTCAATTATTTTGTAAGATGCTAATGTAGAAACACCAGTGCACCCCATGGCGTAGCGGAAAAATTAAATCCGCCGATCACATCTAGGGATCCATGTGCGAGGAATGAATCAGGGTGAGAAGGATAATAACCTTTAATCGTCTAGAAAACCAAAGATAACTGTTGTAAAATTGATTACGCAATTGTATGTCGATTCCAAGCTGCTACGAAAAGTTTCGGCCTCTACATAATCCACCCTGTATGACAACGAAGGACAAGAACTCTCTAAACTTTTCAGAGAGAATTCACTATATAACAGCTGCTAGAGCTCACTCATTTTATTTATGGTATATTAGGTTTCCTTAAAAAACCCTATATTTCCTAATTCGAGAATAATTGATATTTTAATATGAATCAAAATTTATTATAATAGTTAACTAAATATAATAATTATAATTACCGTAATTATAATAATGTTTGATCGAAAAATTACAATTACAATAATTATAATAATATTCGATCGTAAATTATAATTACAATAATTACAACAAGGATTTTGATAAATTATGTTTAGTTGAATTTTATACGAATCAAATTCATATATATTAATTTTGCCATGTTCTCATTATGTGTACAACATACTTGTACATATAATTCGTTCGATATTTAACTACCCAATTAAATTAATTCTATAATCAATTTAATTCATGTGTCAGCAATACCAACTATGTTTGGATTCCGTTCGTTTCAACCATAGAGTGTGACCCTGTAGGTTCTTGTAGTGTTAGCAGTAATATTAGAACGATTCTAATATTACAAATAATGAGTGGCATCTAACAATGCATCATTGCTACCTAAGTTACAAGAAGTCATGATTCGACATAATCTCTCTGTGATTAACCCTTCATGTATTAAATCCTTTTGTCCTTTATTTCTAGAATGGACACAAGTCATGGAATAGTCACACTTGCATAGTTCATCTAATGTTTCTTGATATCCTGAGTAGACTATTATAAACAAATAAGTATGATATCTCATATCAACTTATTCGAGCATGACTATGCATTTCTCGTCTCACTCAATCAAGTGGCCTAAGATATTGCTCCCATTATGTAGAAGGGACAAATCCTATATTGATCAACCATATTCCACTACATAGATTGTGGTATATTCAACATCAGCCTTTATAGAATAACCAGTTATGGTGGATGCTTGACTGTATCAAAATATACGACTTACGATGTTTGGATAATGATGATCTCCAGTCTGAGGATCGTATACATAGTAATCACTATGAGAAATGTTGTGACTATTACATAATAATCCAAGAAACATACTCATAGCGGGTCAATCCAATATGTTGTTCTCTAACACACATACTTATGTATTGATTTTGACATCCCATGTCAATGACAACACTTTGTCATCAATAAACTACACGTTAGCCTTAATGCATTACTATTGTCCAAGCCTACAATAATACTCGACTAAGGATCTTTTAAGAGTAATCATATTATTCTCAAGACATTATTATAAAAAAAGTTGATTTATATACGTAGAAAAGAAACTGAAATAATAATGGCAATGCCTTATATTAAGAAACGGGGTAAAACAAGTATGTTATTACAATCATCTCATGATTGGTCTTTGGGCATAACTGAAATAATAATCGCAATACCTTATATTAAGAAATGAGGTAAAACAAGTATGTTATTACAATCATCTTATGATTGGTCTTTGGGCATACTCCAATAGTTAACTCCTATGGAACCAATAGAGAAAGTTTTAATGCCTTCGAAACTGGCAAAAGAAATTAGGAAAGAGCTTAAGAATTGTGAGAAGGAGGACCCACTCAACATTGATACATTTTGTAAAACAAGAATATTTAATCAGGCACCTCAAAAATTTAGAAGCTTAAGGAGTTTCATGATGTTAATAAAGTTAGGGACCATACATGTTGATATAATTTTGAGTGACTTAGAAGTTACTCTTAATCAAATAACCCTCCCAATAAATAAGAAACTAGAGTTAAGGAAATTAGAAAGTACTCACTTCTTATTAGAACCATATGACATAGTTACCACTCAACTAAAATAGATGTCTGAAGAAGGATTAATTGAACGACACAAGCATAAGATGTGGGTTGAATATATAACTCTAGATTTCGAGGTAAACTTTGAAAAATCCTTTTTGGTGGAAGAATTTTTTGTAGACCCTACTAGGATTATTAATGATTTTGAGAAAAGAAAAGTCAAGGGTAAAAATGAAATTTATAACGATGGTACTTCAGAGAATCAGAACTATAAAAAGCATTTAGGATCACCCGGTTATAAAATATTTATAAACATGGCTAATTACCTTAATTTGCGAAAAGTGTTCTTTATGATAAGTGCAGGACGAAAGAGTAGGTTCAAAGAGAGGGATAAACAAAGAAAATTAGAATGGCATGACAGATGTTGGGCGAATATTGACAAACAAGCAATCAAAAGACCATTCGCGTGTGCACTGATAAGGCTGACAGATGAATCTGACAAAAAAACCTGATAGTTTTTTAGAACAGGGATCAATTTTCTATATTATTGTACTGTATTAGACTAACAATTAGTTTAGAATTTAATTTTATTCAATTTTCCTTTACATTTAAATGAACGCTTTGAAAATTGAGAAGATGGGTCAAAATAGAGTCGGTGTCTCAAAACGGAAGTTTCGTGTTGTGACACCGAAAGCAGATTCAAAGAAATTGAGTAATCAAACACGATTTTACGACACAACTATTGGATCGCCGATATGCCCCGTGGCGTAGTGGAAAGACTATTTCGGCGATCATCAACTACAGATCCATGTACGAGGAATGAATCGGGTTGAAATAGGGTTGAAAATATACCTTATTTACTAAGAACATTGAAAGGATGCTACTGATTCGATGTCAATTCCAAGCCACAATGAAAACGTCCTAGCCTTTACGTAGTTCAGCCCGTAAAAACGAACAACCACTTTCTGTTGAATTTTTCAGAGAGAATAATAAAAAATGTTGCTAGACCCGAGCCGAAGAGGCTACATTAACCACCGAAGTGGTCCAATCTTTTTCAAATCAAAATTTCACTTCTAAAACTATTTTATAAAAGTGAATATCTCATGTTAATAAATTAATAGCTAACATTAATCTAGCAGCGGAAAATAAATCAATAATCTGTGTGTAATAAACTAACCTGTGGAAACACCTAATAAATTAACAAAAAATTAAAATAATTATCAATAAGTAATATTAAGCATGAACCGTTCTATCTATATATTAATAACATGTATCCTAATAAATATAATTAAAAGTAATTGTCCCACACCATGGTTTTCAATAATATAAACGATAATTGTAATAATAATATCATTGGTGAGAACAAACCAAGACCCTCCGTATGCCGAGTCCACGTCCTAGTCCATTGGGTTATCTGAAAAGATGGAAAATAAGGGGGAGTGAGCTATGGAAACTCAATGTGAGTCCCTTTACAAAAACAAACCAACATTCGAATGCACATGACAATTATAATAATAAAATTCTCATAATAATACGATCGATATGATAGTTTAGTTTGTGTCACTTAGACAAAAAGAACATTAATCTTCAGTTGAACTCAATTGAACAAATCAACTATAGAGTCATACTACTAATCTCAATAAGTATGTGCACCTTTATCAGTTTGGTCGTTTCAGTATGTACTTTTCAATTAGTATGCATAATATGTCATGCAACATTCGTTTAACGTTTCGTTCAACATTCGTTAATCCTAGCCCCGACCACTAACGCTCCAAATAGGGAGTTCCTTAGAACACCTTCTACCTTTTTACTCCACTTGTGGATGTTACAACTACACTCGTTCAAATACAGTAAGTGTAGATAAGAGCTGCCGGTAACTATAGAAACACTACTGCTCCCAATAGAAAGCTGTTTCAGAGGCCGTGAGAGCATAATGCAAAAATATCACAGTTTAGGATCTTCTGTAACTATGGATACATAGTGAGACCTTCGCAAGTGGAATCTGCTATGGCTGTGAATAAACAACGAACAATCTTTTAACTGCGGAGTCATAATCGCTCCTAGTAGAAAGCTGTTGGAGGGATCATGCGACATAGTGAGTTTGCAGTTGAAGTTTGTCATTCTGTAGGTACATAGTCAATCATTCATTTATGTAGTCAATATGAGCTGCCATTCTTCCTCATTTCATATCATCCCCCCATGCATATGCGATGCAATCATTCTTTAATGTGTCCATTCACTCAATCATTAATACTTTCAACATTCTATTCTGTTGTAAAATAACAACATTCACAATTATATCCAACAGTCAATAACTCAATCATTTAGGCTTACGAGACGTTCATTCGACATTTACAATGTTGATAGAGATAAAGTCATTCATGAATCGAGCAATCAATCAATCAATAGCAATTAAAAACATAAATTCATTCATGCATATATTCAATCATTCTAATTTTAGTCGAAGACCTAATTGCATAATCTAGTTCTCTAAATGCCATTAAAAACCTAATCAGGGGCTGAATTGCATACAAAAGTTAAAGACAAGGCAAAACTGCAATTTTTAAGTTTCAAGGGCTATATAGCCATGTGACCAAGCCCTAGGTCGTGTGTGAAGTGAAAGGGTGAAGGTGTAGGAGCCACATGGCCATGGCGATGGATCCACACGGTCATGTGTGGGGCTCCAAGCCATGTACAATGCGAAGGGGTAAGGTGTAGGAGCCACACGGCCGTGTGTCTAGGCCGTGTGCAAGGCTTCAAGCCATGTGCAAAATGTGAATGCAGGGAAAACAGGGGAAAATGGCTGTGTGTGAGGCCGTGTGATCCATACGGGTAGGCCAAATGCCCCTGTGGTAGGCCGTATACGACTGGGCAGTTTCAAATTTTGACACGATTTTTTGTAAAAGAACACACACCTGACTTTCTCGAGACCTTAGGCAACTACCTTACATTCAAGTTCGATCCAAACACCTACAAGGGTTGATCTTGATAGCGTTTCAACGATATAATGACTCAGATTTCGACAATTTTGAAGAATAATAGTTGATAAGGACTTGATCAAATTTTTCCAAAAAATTTAAGATTATTTTTCAGCAAAGCTTAAGGGCTTAGAAGAGTTTTGAAGTAGAGAATTTTGAGAGAACATTGGGGTATAAATATAGAGTGTAATACCCAATTTTAGCCAAGGCTCACATATGGAAACATAATCTTCGAGGATATGCAATCTTAGATATGATATATGCAATCTTAGATATGATATGTAATCTTAGAAGATATGATTTTGTAATCTTAGAGATTTAATTTGTAGATACTCTTTAATCTTAGCCGTTGATGTAATTGATCTGTACTGTTGGATTTGGGGAGGTTCAACTATAAATAGAGGCCTCTCCCATCATTATACGAGGGGGAAAAATCAATAAAAAAGGGAGAACGATTGGCAGTTTTTAAAGGTGGCTTACTGTTTTCTTTTTTTTTTCTTTTTCGATTATTTTTTACTTATTTACGATTTTAAAAAAGGGAGAAGGTGATACCACTGCGAATTTTATTTATTTTTTCATTTAGCCCTAATAAAATGAGGCGTTTCAAAGGATGAAGATATTTTCCCATTCGAGCTCTATGAGTTATTCGCGCCTTTTAATTGGGCCCTTCATTTTTTTTCTTTAATTCTGTTGATTTTTAATTTAATCCTTAATCTTTCATTTTAGGTTTTTAGTCTATTTTATTAATTTTATTAATTTTGTTATTATTAATTTTATTATTATATTATATATTGTTATTATTATACCTACATATATGTGCGCATATGCATGTTAATATATATACATATATATTTTAAACGTTTTAATATATATACATATATATACATACTTTATTATTATTTTATTTTCATAATTTTTTTATACATATATAAATATACACATAATATCACCATTTGCCCCAAATTTTTTTATTTGCAATTCAATTTAGTTCTCTTTTATATCTTTCTTAAAATTGGTTAATTTTTAGGATGTAATTATTATTTTTATGTAATTATTTTTTAATTATATATGTATATTTATTGTTTCCTTATGAACATATTTATTTTCTTTCAACTAATATTTTTTGTATATTTATATATATTCATATATATTTATTATTTTTATGTAGATATTAATTAATCCTCTCTTAATATATTTTACATGTATACATATTTTTTTTGAATATTCTATTATATTTTCATATATCTACATACATATTTTTTATTTCGAAAATACTAAAATACTTGTTTTTTTTACACATATATTTTAAAATTTATATATGTATATTTATATATTTTTTCTTTATTTTCATAAATGCATTATATGAATTTTATAATTAAAATTTTATACGTAAATCATGTATTTTATTTCTCATAATTCCAATATATATGTTACGCACTTTTTTTTTCTTTATTTATTTTTTTATTTTGTTGATTTATGTTTTCATATTTTTATTTATTTGATACTTTGCATGTTATCGATATTGTTTATTCATTTATTTATATTATTTCCATGCCATTGTAATATTTATTATTGCATTGTATATTTAATGTAGCATCACATCATTTGTTTTACTCGATTTCGAACTTATCAAAATTGAGAGAATGCTTGTATTTAGGATTTTCAAGGAAATTGAGTCCTAACGTATTGGGTTCCGATTTTCTTCGTTAAATCTAACAATCGAGCATTTCTCTTTAATCAAAAATAAGAACTCATTATTGGGAATTCAACACGTTGTGTCCTAACGTATTGGATGTGGTGCATTGATTTCTCGAAATGAAGATTTTGCTAAGAAATAATAAAGGAAATATTCCAAGTTTAGGATTTTGGAGGAATTGTGCCCTAACGTATTGGGCCGCGATTTCTTAAATCTTGAATAAATGGATATTCTTTTACATTTTTTATTACACGAGTATTCTGGCCTAATTCATTTTTGAGGAAATTAGAATGTCGTGCCCTAACGCATTGGGTGTGACATTTTCTTTCTCTGAAATGATAAGGGTCTTAATACGTAACGTTTTTAAGTTTTTGCTAAGGATTATATATTTTCAAATTTTCGACATTAAGACATTAATTAATTAACTAGGTACCAATTTTTGGGCGTTATGAGGGTGCTAATCCTTCCTCATATTTAACCGACTCCCGGACCCATTTTTCTAAAATTTGTAGACCAAGGTCGTTTTTAGGTGACCCAATCACACCTTAATAAAAGATTGGTGGCGACTCCAAATTTTTATCGACAACTAATTTTTGTTTTTTCCAAAAATAAAAACGGTTTCGACATAGAGATTTAGGGTTTCAATTTGATAAAATAACAAATAGAGAATTTTAGTTAAACTAGAAAAGGACTTAAAGAGTTGAGTTAGGGAAGAACTTGAGGGCTATTGGGCAAATAGACGAGAGTGTCATGGATAGAACATAGGATGTGAAATAAATTTAAGAAGACCACTAGACTAATACCCACATTCATTTTTAAAATAAACACAAATAAATTGTTAAACCATGTTACCTAGGTTCTATATGTATAGAAAAATTTAAAGAGATAAAATCAAATTTATAAAACTTAAACCTAAGTTCTCAATACTTCCTATTAGACTTCTAACCAATAATGCTAATGTTTTAATTCCCAAAAAAATTTAAGAATTTTAACCCTTAATTTTTAGGATGTTACACTAGCGACAAACCTAATTACTAAGCAGTCGTGGAAGTGAGACCTTCAAACTATCGGCAAACAAATTCTGGTTCAAGCCAAGTGGAATTTCATCAATGATGGGGAGCTAAAAGGGCATATTCATCGCTTGTCTTGCTAATTAATCTGCACATTGATTACTTTTTCGAAACACAAACTTAATTACTTCCATTCAATCCATAATTTTATGGAATCCAAAGCACACTTGAACTTATTTACGTGAATGTCATGAAATTTTCCAATCATTTTACCTACTCCACCATCAACAATGTTTAGGGTGCTCCTCATTTATTAGTGATTAAAATTCCACCTAAATAACATGAATTAAAATTTACCTACTTTTAACCTTCTAATATTTTTTTAGTGAATTGTAATAATAGGATAAAATTTGAGTAATCAACGTAACGAATACGACTTAAACTCAAATTACATTTGAAACGGTGAATACTCTTGACTATCAAACTATCATATGGGATTTACCTTCTAATATTTTATTAATAAAAAAGAATGATGAAGGTGAAATTAAAATTGATTCACTATGTTTAGTCCACCTGTTGGAAAGTTCAAAGTAAGGTGGAAGTTGGTTAAAATATCAAATGTTATCGACTACTCTTCAATTCTTGAAATGCATTGTCAAAGAGGACATGTGGGGGCATCCACTTCATTGAATTTATTTTCCACTTACGTATTACAAAAATTGAATTAAAAAAGAAATTAAATTTAATTAGGTAATTACAAAATTGAATTTGATCAAGTTAAATTCAAATTTAGTAATACTTGGATTTAAGGGTGTTTAAATTCAAACTTAGTAATATTTGGACTTAGGTCGTAGTTAGGAGGCTGGTAGGTGCCATCCCCTAAAATGAATTTTTTTTTATTTAAACTCTTTAAAAATTTTAAAATTTTAAATTAGTAAAGATGAATTTACACTTTTCTCCCTAAAAATGATAAAAATTTAATTTAATTGTTTAAAAATTATAAAGATATAGGCTATTAAAAATTACAATTTAATTTTGACCCCTCCTAAACAAATTTTCTGACTTCGTCCCTTCTTAGATCAAATAGCTCGTAAACCTTATCCAACTTTCCCATTTTTAATATTTTTATATTATTAAATTACATTATTAATATTAAACTTATTTATTGAGTAGAGCTCAAGCTTGAATTTGAATACTTGTGAGCTTAATTGAGATTGAATACGAAAATTGATAAAGAAGCTCAAACAACTCGATTATATCTCGAGCTGAACATAAACATAAAAATAAATATTCAATTATGCTCGAACCAAATATTAAGCTTAAAATCAGCTTATCAATATTTGAAAATTTTTATTACACCCCTAATCCCATCTCTCCATTCATTAATGACCCAAAAAAATATTCAACTTTACTGGTATCTCTTAGCTAGGTCCATAAAGAATCTGGCTATTCTTATTCCAAATGGAGTGGACGAGGATGAGATCACGCTGATATATGTGGTTCTAAAAAGCGGAAACGTCTTCGCTGGTGCAGAAAATTTGAGTCTAGCCAATTGATTTTTCATCAACTGCTTTACAATGAAGATTATTCAAATTTACTTTCATTTTTGGATAGTGAATTTAGACTTTAAATTCGTTTCTCAATTTTTTTATTTTAATAATTTAATTTATTAAATCCTAACATTATAAATATTCCACTCGTTACAAGAAAAACAAAAGAAAAACTAACAAGTGATTGTCAACATTTTTGTTGGAGAAGTATGGGTGGACTTTTAGCTTTACCTAGTCTCATATTTATCATAGCCTCTTTTCAAGTAGAATAATTGATTGCAGCAAGATTTTAGTTTTCAGATTTTATAAGTGAAATTAATGGGATGAAATAAATTTAAAAACCAAAATTTTAGTGTTGAATGAAGATTGAATCTTTTATTACAGGATTGATGATGGCTGCTGATTTCTTCACCAAAATCTGCTTTCTGGCTTTGTTTCTTCCAGCCTTTAGCTTCGCCAGTTTAGCTGAATCAAAGCTCTTGTACAGCTACTGCTCTAATGCAACCACTTTGACCGGAAACGGCGTCTACGCCGCCAATATCAATCACCTCTTCTCTTATCTCTCAACTAACGCCACCGAACACGACGGCTTCTTCAACACCACCGCGGGACAGGAGCCTAACATGGTGTATGGTCTCTTTCTCTGCTGTGGGGACGTCCACCCTGAAAATTGCCGTGACTGCATCAACCTTGCTGCTGCCGTTGCACCTCAGCTTTGTCCTAATCGAACTTGGGCCATAATTTGGTACGAAGAGTGTATGCTACGTTACTCGAACCAGTCAATATTTTCCTCCATGGCTGAAAAGCCTAGAGTAGATCTCTGGCATGATACTAATTATGCCCCTGAACCAGAACGTTTTAACCGGCTTGTAGGAACTGTGATGAAAGAAATAGCAAGTCGGGCTTCATATGCTACATTGGGGGCAAAAAAGTTTGCTACAAAAGAGGCAACTTTTACAGTGTTCCAAACACTTTATAGCCTAGCACAGTGCACACCCGACATTTCAAGTGAGGATTGCTACCGATGCCTCCAGGATGCTGTTCGGGACTTGCTAATTCATAGCAATGGAAACACATCAGGATTTGGCTTGCACCCTAGCTGTACTGTACAATATCAGACTGCCCCATTCTATAACCTAGTATTTAACAAAACTAAAACAGCTGGGCCACCAGTCTCGCCGCCAGAAAAGTCTCTTCTGCTTCCTCCACCTGCTCCAGGTCAGTTTAATAAAATTTTGGTAAATAAATAATGATTTTATCTTCAAACAAAGAAAAGTAATAAACCGTTCTTCTTTAATCAGGTAAAAGGGGATGTCATCACAGATGGTGATTAAAATCGTGGTTCCAACAGTGGGGTTCTTGGTTTTGTCCACTATCTTGTGTTGTTTTCCAGGTTGGAAAGCAAGCAAGAAACTGATTGCGCGAAGAAACAGATATGGTAAGCTAAAATAGTCTAATACATAATATGAATCATATAACTCAAAACTTTCGCATTATGCCTATTTGATTCATATATGTATATACAATCTTGTGTAGATGGAAGTAAAATCAGGGCTTTGAAATCTCTGCAATTTGATTTGAGTATAATTGAAGCTGCTACAAACAACTTCGCCAAAGTTAACAAGATTGGTGCTGGTGGATTTGGCAGTGTATATAAGGTGAGGAAAATTATATTATCATATAAAATTATTTCCACTCTTTTTGGTTAAAGATTTAGAGATAGCCCCAAGGTTGCTTGTTTCATAAAGAACTATTGTGTTTGAAATGATTAGGGTATACTTACTGATGGACAAGAAATAGCTGTGAAGAGACTATCAACAAGCTCAGGTCAAGGTGCTGATGAGTTTCAGACTGAAGTTGTATTGGTAGCCAAACTTCAGCATCGCAATCTTGTGAAGCTATTAGGGTATTGCCTAGAAAGAAAAGAGAGGGATACTTGTCTATGAATTTGTGCCCAACAAAAGCCTTGATCACTTCATATTTGGTTTGGCCCTTTCACACATACATATATGCATTTAGTTTTAACCAAAAAGAACCTATCTGTTTATATCCAATTGATCATGACAAACTACATTATTTTTTTCTTTTGATCTTGCATTTCAGATCCCGAAAAACAGAGACAGTTAGATTGGCCCCAACGATACAAAATAATTAAAGGGATTGCTCGAGGGCTTTTATACCTTCACTCAGATTCACGCCTCAAAATCATACGCCGTGATCTTAAGGCTAGTAATATTTTGTTAGACGAGGACATAATCCCAAAGATTTCTGATTTTGGTATGGCAAAGATTGTTGGGGAGAATAAAAGCCTACAGCATACCAAGAGAATCGCCGGCACATAGTAAGTTAATTACCAAGCAATTACATTTTCCTTTTACTCAGGTATCATGTAAATCTCTGTTGCATTATATTGAGAAAAAACCTACTGAGTTTTTGTTTCTTTACTAAGGCTTCCATGTTGTAGTGGTTACATGTCTCCAGAATATGCTGTGCTTGGACGATTCTCTGAAAAGTCTGATGTATTTAGTTTTGGTATTTTGATACTGGAAATTGTATGTGGCAAAAGGAATACAAGTTTCTGTCACTCTGCCTATACCGATAACCTTCCAACCTATGTAAGTCCTAGATGAAATTCCCATTTCTTCTTATAAAATTGGATGCTTGTATAAAATGTGTTACTCCGTTTTTTTTTCCCTTCTGAAAGATGGATACGGGGATATACATTTAAAAGATCTGACTATATCTGGATCAAACACTTGCGTGTAATGAGAAGTGTTAATTGGTGACTGTTTGCAGGTATGGAGACAATGGAAAAATGGGAAACCAATAGGAGTGATGAATTCAGCCTTAGGAGATTCTTATGTAAGCAATGAAGTTGTAAGGTGCATTCACATCGGCTTGTTGTGCGTTCAAGAAGATCCAGAAGCAAGGCCAACAATGGCGAGAGTGGTTCTCATGCTTAGCAGTTCGTCGGTTACTCTACCATTACCTCAGCGAACGGCATTCTATTTTGGCACCATAACAGAAGGAAAGCCTTCGCGTACAGATTATAAATCTGATCAATCAACAAGTATGGTGTCATCCTCCTCAGCCACAGTTAATGAGACATCCCTTACTGAACTATTCCCTCGATAAATCCGATCAGCGTGTATTCATTGTGTAATGAATGGTCATAATGAAGCAATATCATGAAAATATCAAATATACTTCTTCCACTTTGATATTTAAAGGTGAGATTTGTTTAGTAAGATAATCTTAATTAAAATCAATCACTATGTTCAAAAAAATTAACTCAATGATTAAGTAAACTCAATTAACTAACTAATGGAATCCAAATCTAAACCTTTTAGGTCTCACAACCTTATTCTTATTTACTCACATAAATTACACAACTAACGCCTCATTGGCAATAAGTCAATTTTATTTGATATGTGGTTAGTTTTAATATTTTTAGAGCAATAGTTAAACCGGTTAGTCATCGATTCCCAATTTTTCCAGTTTCAATTAAATAATATTAAAAGTTTATAAAAAATAAATATATAAAAAACTTATAAACCATAATTGTTCCAACAATTTCCCCTTTAGCAATTTTGAACGAAACCAATAATAAACATCAACCCAAAGTATCTACCCGAAGTATCTGTAACACCCTACGTTTGACCCGTCTGTCAGATCCGGGTATGGAACGTCACAAATGGACTGGGTTCTCCTAATCTTAGTTTAGTTAACTTAGCTACTATAAAATAATCTAAAAATAAAACTATATAATAATGGAAATAAAAAAATATTAATTCTTACAACTAAGGCCTTAAGTCATTAAGTATTGGGTCCCTCAAATTCTAGGGATTCTAGGGACTATATGGACTATATGTCCTAAAAATCCAAATTCTAGGGATGCTATCTGGCTTCGTTGTTATAGATCTTTAGGAGAAGCCACCAATGATACCCCCTTCCTATGTGCATGACTTGATCCAACAGCGATCCCCAATCTCCACTCCATCTGGCTTGGTCCCTCCTCTGAGTCCACGATCAACCTCACAATTTCTGTGAATACCAAACAACTCTTGTAAGTTCAAATGAACATAGTAAGTTCCATCACTACACCATAATTTAACCCTATCTCACGAGGGTAACAAATGAAAAATAAATATAAATATAAATATAACTCCCTACTTGCTCAAGGTAAGTTTCTTTGTCAGGGTGGCGGACTCCACTTGATCCTCCAAGCTACTCAGCTTATTCTAAGACCTTTCTTGGATTGAACTCTCTTTTTAACTGTAATCTGGACACCTTACCATATCCGCGAGTCCTATCCTTACTTCTCGTGTTTTCTTTCTTTTATACACCTAACACCCAGAACATTCGAAGACCTCTATGGATACTTTCTTGACTTTCCACCCAAGGATCCTTAGGACATACATTTTCTTTGGAGGACTTCTTTGGTCAGACCAGTCCTTGGCGGACTCCCTCCCCTCTTACGCTAATCTTGAAGGATTTGTTGATATTTTTGTATCGTGTTGACCTTTAGCATGACTCGCTAGTCTGGAGGGCCCGTTTTCATTCCACTTTTTTTTTTCGCAGTGGGGGATTACTTCCAATAATCCACCCCTCACTCTAGTCCTTACTTGGAAACTCACCTAACCCATAAGTGAGTCAGTCTTACTCGCTGAACCAACATGCTATCGCTGGTGCCACTATACAAACTTGTCATCCCACTTACTCGTTTCCTTATACAAGGCTATCATTGCTGCGATATGCCTGCCATAAACTTTCCTCAAAGAGGAATAGTCTTGACAGACATACTGTAACACCCCTAACCCATATCTGTCGCCGAAATAGGGTTACAGAGCATTACCGAACAAACGAAACAATAAACCATTCAATTCATATATCAATGCAATACATATTCTAAATTCGTTCAAATACATTCATAACGTCCCTTAATCGAGCCTTCAAGGCCCTAAAAAAATATAATAGAAATAATTCGAGACTAAATCAGAAATATTTAGAAAGTTTAGAAAAAAGTTAGAAAAAAATACACTGCAGGGGTCACATGGCCTTGTGGCTCACACAGCTGAGACACGTCCTTGTCTCAGGTCGTGTAACATTCAAAAAGCAACCATTAACAACCTATAAGGGACACACAGCCATGTAGCCTGGCCGTGTGTCGCACACGGCTGAGACAAATGCGCATGTCTTAGGCCGTGTGGACAAGAAATAGGACAAAATCAAGCCTTTTCTCTCGTCCAATTTCAACAAGTACCAATACACCAAATGAACCTATGATCAAGGGACCAAAACATGCCAAAATATGCATAATAAGACCATTTCAATATAACATAAGTCCATTCAAACAATATGCCATTTAGGCACCTCAATCACAACCAAGCATTCATACTTACATTTGCATCAAAATGATCATGTTTCATCCAAACAACCTTAACTAAATTCCATATTAACACATAGCCTAATTGACCATATTTCAACTATGCCAACACATACCACTTTGGCCATTTAACTCATGCATCAATTTGGCAATAAAAACACCAACCATCAAGGCATCAAATGCCAAAAGCACACAAACCATATTACCATATTTACAAGCCAAACATAAAAACTAGTTCATCAAACACAAGTCTACCTATACATGCCATTATAACCTTGATTAAGACATCAAAAACTACCGAGATAATAGTTGGATAGTGTGATAGATCTCCGACAAGCTTTCAACCTGACTGAGCTTCCGATAATCTGTAAAGTAAAGAAAAAATAACTACGTAAGCAATGAATGCTTAGTAAGCTCGTATGAATATTAAACATAACATTTCATCATATATATAAAATTTATACGAAAAATGTAAAGCTTTACCAATGCCACAAGATTTATCAAACTATAAAACTATTAACTCACATATACTTTCTATTCATAACTAATAAGATCTTATAAGTTGTACTACATAATCATCAATCTTTACTTAAAATGATGAATCATTCCACTTACTTACTTTCCGTTCCATTTACTTAGCATAAGCTTAATTACATTATCAATTCATGAATTAGTATGATTATTCATGACATAGGTAAATTCACCTTTATCATAAGTAAATTTCTCACATATAGATAAGTTCTTTAATTTATCAATCCTTTTATCTTATCACATTACATTTCAATTGTGAACTTACCATCTCATTAGCTTTTCTCACCCGTTTCATTTGCATAACACAAGACATAAACATCAATCATAACCACAAGCTTGATACAAGCCTAATCGTCATCATCAATACACAATTTAGTACATTTATACATAACTCTTTTGGGATCAAGTACATGATAAATCATTTCATAAGAAATTACATCTTTTCATTTGCATAGTACAAGTATAAACACAAAAATTAACCATATGTAGTCCTGCCATCCACAATCTCAACCGAAGAATTGAAACATTCAATTCAAGCTTAAATATATGGAAATTCCATCAAAATCAATAAACAAGTTACCTTACCAAGATTTACAGTTAGATGAATTCATCTATGTTCAGATCAATATTCAATAAATAACAAATCTTTCAAATTCATTAAACATATTACCTTACCGAGATTTTCCATTCGAAGAATGAATTACGGATAAGAGTATATCGTCAGATCAACCAAACGCACCAGAAAGAAGCTCATAGAGCTAATACAACTGAAACACGCCAAACAGAAGCTCATGAGAGCTGATCCAACCGCAAAACCCCAAACAGAGTATAACACGAGAGTTCGCAAAAAATGCTGAACCTCGATTTACTCGAGTAATATACACATACCTCCCTTCATTACTATCTCCAGTCCAAACCCATGCAACACGCCAAATCACAATTGTACTCTATCCCACGTTCAATCCAAACCGAGCATTAAATTCAATAATATATTTCAAATTACCATTCATTAGCAAAAATTAAAAATAAATATATATGTTTTTCCATGTTAATTTACTCAACAATTCATATTGATATGAAATTCTAAACCATACAATCTTACCTAGCTAAATTGCAGAAATGTCAACGTATAAGGGCATTTTGGTAATTTTTTATTCTCCTCGATTTTCTACTTGATCTTGATCTAAATTAATAATTTCATTCAGTTTATTAATTTAGATAGTAAAAAAAATTATTTTATGAAATTTAGTCATTTTGGCATTTTTACAAAATTACCCCTAATATTTTACTTTTATTCAATTTAGTCCCTAAGCCTAAAACATGAAAATTAACCATTTTTATTGCCAATTACATCAACAGAATTTTAGTGACACCCAAAAAATCCCACATTTGTAATAATTTCACATCAAATATTTGTATTTATACTATTTTAACAATTTAGTTCTAATCGATAAATTCATCAAAATTCACTTAACAAAATATTTTTAAATAAAAATAATATTTAAAATTAATCATTTAACATCAAAATCACTAGATTCATCAATGGAAACATTCAAAATCTTTAACAGTTTCAAAATCAAAGGTACGGGTTAGCTGAACCCAGTTGCAACGATATCAAAAACATAAAAATTATTATAAATGGGGCTAAAACGAACTTACATGCATCATAAAAAGCAAGGCCGAAGCTTGAGTATTCTTTCATGGAGGTTTGGTGATGAACCAAGCAAAATAAGGAAGAAAACATTAGGTTTTCTTTATATTCTAAACCTTTTTCTTTATTTTATTAATAAAATAACATATATATATAACCTTAAAATTAAAAGAAATTAAAGTATCCACCGTCGAAATATTTTAAGGATGGTTTAATTATCCATTAAGGAAATCCAATTATAATTCTTTAATCAATTATCATCTTTAAATTAATAGTGATTGATTTTTTTAACCTTTACAATTTAGTCCTTTTTGCTTAATTGACTATCAAAACATTAAAATTTCTTAACGAAACTTTAATACCACCTTAATGACACTCCGTAAATATTTTTATAAATATTTATGGCTCGATTTATAGAAACAAGGTCCCGATACCTTATTTTCTAAAACCACTTGATTTTAGGGTCTTACCACTTGAACTTAATTAATCATTCAAATAGCATAAATTACCATATCAAAAACCTTTTAAAAACCATAATTTAATCGTAAATATTCATAAATAATATTTAAGAACTTACTCGTCAGATTTGATGGTCCTGAAACCACTATTTTTGACACCACTGAAAATTGGCTGTTACACATACTGTCCTCTCTCACTCTTCCATGCTTACGCCAGCTCCGACACAGTCTATCTTTCTTTAATTCTTGTCGCGTCTTTGCCCATGCCTTGTCAACTTTCACATCTATCTCCACCACTTTCATCACTTTTGGCAGATTCCTCAAGATCCACTTGCCACTACTTACGCTTTTTTTTAACTCTTCCACCACCTGAGTGGTTTCTCATACCTGTCACATAAATAGTATACCTTTTTCTTGAGGTCGTAGCAAACTTTATGCTTCTATTCCTAGCAGACTCTATAGGTTAATGTAGCTAAGCTATAGTCTTACACACTTCTTACCTCGTTTCCCTTGTCTAAACAAGCTTACCTCGTGTTTACTGTCCTACTGGACTTACCTTTGTTCTATGTTTATTGTTCTAGCGGACTTTCTCTGGTCTGTGTTTATTGTCCCAACAAACTTTATCTGTTCTATGTTTAGTGTCCCAACCGACTTCTCTGTTTTGTGTTTACTATTCCAACAAACTATCTTTGTTTTATGTTTATTGTCTTAACGAACTTTCTCTGTGGATGCTATGGAGTCTTTCATCCATGGTCTTATATTGATTTGCCATCCCGGCATACTATCTTAAGCTGCCATGGAGTCTTTCATCCATGGTCTTACCCATCTTACCTGGTTGTCATAGTATCTTTCATCTATGGTCTTACACCTTATACCTTATACCTTGTACCATGCCGTCATGACGTTACATACCTCATACTAGACTGCCATAGCATCTTTCATCTATGATCTTACACCATATATTGTCGTCACGGTGTTGCCTCAAAGGACTAGTCGATACTATTGTCGCGGTAAATACCTTTTTAGGAATTTTATTTCCCAAATCCTCCTCTCATTACCTCTTTTACACCACCTAACCTTGATGCTCAAACACCGTATTGTTCCCTCAACAAGGCCTAGAGCTTTGCCTGAGGCAGTATCTAATAGGTTCTCTCCCTATTTTCCTTCCTAACTTCCTCTATCCCATAAAGGTTTTTCCCGCAGTCATGCAATGCATGCACATATCATCATATTTCATGTTTATCAAAATATGACATGCTCAAACAACATAGATCCTAGCAGCAGATTTGGATTCTAGAACTCACTTGAGCTTCATCGTTTTCACAATTTAGCTTCCTTGAACGTCAGAGTTTCCATTCTCCTACTAGTAAAGTATTTCAATCCAAAATCATGGGTTATACTCAATATTCTTAGCTTAAACCCATTTTTCCAGAACCATGCAGAACCTTTATAATGGTTTTGAACTCCATAATTTTATTTACCTATTCTCACGTACATAGAAAGCTAAGGACCTTAATAGCTTACTTGTTTCCCTACTTTCCATCTCCATCCTTATGAAATCTGCTCCATACAAAACCTTCTATGGTTACCTCTTCTTCAAACCAACCAAAGAAGGTGAAGAAGAGAAAATAAAACAAAGTCAGGAAGAAAATTACGATTGTGTGTGTGATTGTAGTGATTTATTGTGCTATTAAATTACGATTGAGGGATATTCTGGCTAGGAAAGACCTGGTACTTAAGCGATCCTTGTGATCCACCTTTCTTTCCTGGGAATTGAATTTAGTGTGATTTTTTAGTACAATAATTTTACTCTTTTACACGCTTCCGCACAACAATTGGTATCAGAGCTAGATTCGTACTTGGGGAATACGATCGTTCACGGCACTGTTCACGTACTGTAGTTGGGATTGAGGAGAAAAAAATGGAAAAGTCATCGTCAAAGACTACTGTGACCAATGCAAAATTTGAAGTAGAGAAATTTGATGGTACCAATAATTTTGGTATGTGGCAATGTGAGATCCTGGATGTCTTATGTCAGCAAGAGCTGGATATAGCCGTTGAAGAAAAACCTGACAAGATGGATGACAAGGAGTGGGCCAAGATCAATAGACAGGCATGTGGAACAATTCGCCTATGTTTGGCCAAAGAGCAGAAGTACTCTGTCATGAGGGAGACATCAGCGAAGAAGTTGTGGGATACACTGGAAGAAAAGTTTCTAACAAAAAGTCTTGAAAATAGGCTTTATATGAAAAAAAAACTTTATCGATTCACGTATGCACCCGGTATGTCGATGAATGACCATGTGAACTCATTCAATAAAATTTTAGCAGACTTGCTAAATTTGGATAAGAAATTTGAAGATGAAGACAAGGCATTACTGTTGTTGAATTCTCTTCCTGATGAATATGATTATCTTACCACCACATTGCTTCATGGGAAGGATACAATCACATTTGATGCAGTCTGTAGTGCGTTGTATAGATCTGAGACTCGAAAGAAAGATAAAAAAGATCACAGAGATACAACTACAGAAGTCTTAACAGTAAGAAGTCGTTCACGCAGCAACAAATCTGGTAGAAGGAGTAAGTCCAAAAGGAGACCTGCCAAAGATGAATGTGCTTTTTGTCGTGAGAAAGGGCATTGGAAAAAGAATTGTCCTAAGTTACAAAAGGGTAAAGCTATTTCTGATGCATGTGTAGCGGAGCATGATGAGGAGTCAGACTTTAGCTTGGTTGGCATGGCAATGGCATGTCATACAGATGAGTGGATTTTGGATTCGGGATGTACTTACCATATGTGTCCTAATAAGGACTGGTTTTCTAGTCTTAAAGAACTAGAAGGTGGAGTTGTTTTTATGGGCAATGATAGCGCTTGTAAGACAATGGGAGTAGGTACAATCCAATTGAAGAATCATGACGGCTCAATTCAAGTCTTGACAGATGTTCGCTACATACCTAGCTTGAAGAAAAATCTTATCTCATTAGGGGTCCTAGAATCTAAAGGGCTCACAATCACTTTGAGAGATGGATTACTAAAGGTAGTAGCTGGGGTATTGACGGTGATGAAAGGCACAAGAAGGAATAATTGTACTATTTAAATGGAAGTACAGTTATTGGATCAACATCAACAGCTTTTACGAAAGATGCAGATTCAGAGGCTACCAGGTTATGGCATATGCGATCGGGACATGCTGGTGAAAAAGCTTTGCAGAGTTTGGCGAAGCAAGGCTTGTTGAAAGGTGCAAATTCTTGCAAATTGGAATTCTGTGAACATTGTGTTCTGGGCAAGCAGACGAGGATAAAATTTGGTTCAGCAATTCACAATACAAAAGAAATTCTGGACTACGTTCACAGTGATGTGTGGGGACCTACTAAAGTGGCTTCTTTGGGAGGTATGCACTATTTTGTTACTTTTGTTGATGATTATTCAAGAAAAGTATGGGTGTATCTAATGAAAGGGAAAAATAAAGTTTTGGATGTATTTCTGAAATGGAAGAAGATGGTGGAGACCCAGGCTGGTCGAAAAGTCAAACGACTTCGATCAGACAATGGTACTGAGTACAAGAATGATCCATTTCTACAAGTATGTCACGATGAAGGTATTGTACAACACTTCACTGTTCGAGATACACCACAACTGAATGGGGTGGCAGAACGTATGAATCGGACTATACTGGAGAAAGTTCGATGTATATTGTCCAATGCTGGATTGGGCAAAGAATTTTGGGCTGAGGCAGTTACATATGCGTGCCATCTAATTAATCGGTTGCCATCAGCTGCAATAAATGAAAAAACTCCTATGGAGAGGTGGGCTGGTAAACCTGCTATTGATTATGATTCTTTACATATTTTTGGTTCCACTGCATATTATCATGTAAAAGAATCTAAGTTAGACCCAAGAGCAAAGAAAACATTATTTATGGGTATAACTGGTGGAGTAAAAGGATACCGTCTCTGGTGTCCTGATACAAGGAAAATAATTTTCAGTAGAGATGTGACTTTTGATGAATCAACCATGATGAAGAACAATGATTCACAAAAGGATAACACAACCAGTGGCACTTTGCAGCAGGTGGAGCTTGAGAAGGTTAATGATGATCCAGCTAATATTGAAGGAACAAATGATGAAGAAGTTTCGACCCAAGAACTTCTACAACAACATGATTCAATTGCATATAGAAGGCCAAGAAGAGAGATTCGTATGCCTGCTCGCTTTGATGATATGGTGGCCTATGCACTTCCAATTGCAGATGATGATGTTCCTTCTACTTACACAGAAGCAAGAAGTAACTCTGATAGTGTAAAGTGGAAGCAAGCTATGAATGAAGAAATGCAGTCTCTTCATAAAAATAGGACTTGGGAGTTGGTGACACTACCTAAAGGAAAGAAGGCAATTGGATGCAAATGGGTATATGCAAAGAAGGAAGGATTTCCTGATAAAAATGAAGTTCGATACAAGGCTAGATTGGTAGTAAAGGGTTACGCTCAGAAAGAAGGAATAGACTACAATGAAGTATTTTCTCCAGTTGTGAAGCATTCGTCTATTCGGATTTTGCTAGCCTTGGTTGCGCAATATGATCTTGAACTAGTTCAGCTTGATGTGAAGACCGCATTTTTACACGGTGATTTGGAAGAAGAAATCTATATGACTCAGCCAGATGGATTCAAGGTTGCTGATAAAGAAAATTGGGTTTGCAAACTGACAAAGTCACTTTATGGATTGAAACAATCTCCAAGGCAGTGGTACAAGCGATTTGATCAGTTCATGAAAGGGCAAAGGTATACAAGAAGTAAATTTGATCATTGCGTGTATTTTCAGAAGCTACAAGAAGGATTTTTCATATACTTGCTCTTATATGTTGATGATATGTTGATAGCATCTAAGAGTAAAGTTGAAATTGAGAGATTGAAGACTCAACTCAACCTTGAGTTTGAGATGAAAGATCTAGGTGAAGCTAAGAAGATCCTTGGCATGGAAATATGTAGGGATAGAGCTCATGGCAGAGTTAGTTTATCTCAGAAGCAATATTTAAAGAAGATACTACAGAAGTTTGGCATGAACGAGCAGACTAAAGCTGTAAGTACCCCGTTGGCTTCTCATTTCAAGCTTTCTGCACAACTATCTCCTTCGACAAATACGGAACAAGAATACATGTTACAAGTTCTGTATTCTAATGCAGTAGGTAGCTTGATGTATGCAATGGTGTGTACAAGACCCGACATTTCACAGGCAGTTAGTATAGTGAGCAGGTATATGCATAATCCTGGAAAAGGACATTGGCAAGCTGTGAAATGGATTCTACGGTATATTCATAAGACCATGGATATTGGATTACTGTTCAAGCAGGATACTACACTTGGTAAAGGTGTTGTTGGGTACGTTGATTCTGATTATGCCGGTGATTTGGACAAACGAAAATCAACCACTGGTTATGTGTTTACTCTTGCTGGAGGACCAATAAGTTGGAAGTCTACACTGCAGTCTACAGTTGCGTTGTCAACCACAGAAGCTGAATACATGGCTGTAACAGAGGCTGTAAAGGAAGCTATTTGGTTACAAGGTATGGCTAAAACCTTGGGATTGGTCCAGGAGCATATTAATGTGTATTGTGATAGTCAAAGTGCTATTCATTTAGCAAAGAATCAAGTCTATCATGCACGTACAAAGCATATCGATGTACGTTTCCACTTTGTGCGGGAAATTATTGATGAGGGGAAAATTCACCTTCAGAAGATTAAGACTGCAGATAATCCCGCAGATATGATGACCAAGGTGGTAACAACAATCAAGTTTGAACATTGTTTGAACTTGATCAATATTCTGCATGTTTAACAGTTGAAGAAGGCACTATCAAGTGTTGTTGACAAAGGCAGAGAGAATTGTGTGAAGATAAGATTACTCAATCAAATCTTCAAGGTGGAGATTATTGGGAATTATCCATATTTATGGAAAATCAAAGATATGGGTATCAAATATTGGAAAGTCAAAGATATGGGTATCAAATATTGGAAAGTCAAAGATATGGGTATCGAGATATTGGCATAATAAAATCTGAGATATTTGCAATATATGGTCCCTAAATTGTAAAGGGACTTTGCAAGTTGATCCCTGAACCTCAACTATAAATAGGCATAACCATCTCTCATTCTGTATCTCAAAAACTTGCCATTCTCTACTTAAGGCATTGTTTTCTCTCTCTCTCTCTTTGTAAATTCTCACTTGTATTTTGGAGTGAAATATATTTGGTAGTGCCCGAGGACGTAGGCAAAATTTGCTGAACCTCGTTAAATTCTTGTGTTCTTTATTGTATTATTCTGCATGAATTGTGTGTGTGATTGTAGTGATTTATTGTGCTATTAAATTACGATTGAGGGATATTCTGGCTAGGAAAGACCTGGTACTTAAGCGATCCTTGTGATCCACCTTTCTTTCCTGGGAATTGAACTTAGTGTGATTTTTTAGTACAATAATTTTACTCTTTTACAAGTGAGAATTTACAAAGAGAGAGAGAGAAAACAATGCCTTAAGTAGAGAATGGCAAGTTTTTGAGATACAGAATGAGAGATGGTTATGCCTATTTATAGTTGAGGTTCAGGGATCAACTTGCAAAGTCACTTTACAATTTAGGGACCATATATTGCAAATATCTCAGATTTTATTATGTCAATATCTCGATACCCATATCTTTGACTTTCCAATATTTGATACCCATATCTTTGACTTTCCAATATTTGATACCCATATCTTTGATTTTCCATAAATATGGATAATTCCCAATATCATCAATGGGAGGTCATTTCCCAGCTATTTATAATCCTTCCCATGCTATTACTAAAATTATGAGAATCGTCCTTTGCTAAAATTTCTTCCAAATTAAACTTTCAAATCGTTATTCTTGAGCCGTTAATTAGGGTTTACTTGGCTAAATATATTCACAATATTTCACTTCCTCGTCGTATGAATTTATAAATTTTCACTTAGTTGTTGAATTTGTCCTGAGTACCTGAATTGATCTGTATCATTACATATTCTCATATCGTCAAATTTTCCTTTCTAACTATTGTAATATATCAATTACTCACTATCTAATAAGCTAATTGTCACATATAAACATTATCCATTCATCTCCCACACATCTAACAAAATTAGCCACAAAGATAGTACAAATTTTCTCTATTCGGTGTAAACCAAAACCTGTTATTTCTTTTCCAACAAACCTTACTAAATATACACTTTATAGTAACCCAAGTGTTTAACCATTCACCCATGACATAAATATTTTATCCATTATTGTCGAATATAGATATGCTTCACAAATCATAATTCACCTCACACGGTAACTGAGTTAATTTTTATCATTTTTCAAATAGATTACAAAATAAGTTATATAACAAAATATAGATACATTTTAAACCACACAAATAAACAAATTTTCATGGCATTACATGATCATCACATATCAAAGACAAATATTCTTCACATTTCCATCACATAAACCGAATTAATCAATGCAACCTCAATGATATAATCATCCATATATCATTATTATCACACACATATATATCATGACTAAATTTCTTAAACATTAGATCAATTGCTTTTCAATACTGCAATAGTCTTTCAGTACCAATACATATTTACCATTCAATTTAACATTTACAGATTATAATCGGACATATGACCATTTATATACAATTCATTCATACATTTTATTGTTCTCCTCCTCCTCTCCATTCCACATCCATTATGTATAAAACATGCTTAATTAGCATTATACATAATTTCACTATTCACTTATATTTAAATTCAAAGCTGTCTAGTCGAGTCACAATCACTAATTTATTTTTATCTAGAGCTACAAAACTCCAAATTAAGTTCCATTAATTTTTCCCAAAACTAGACTCACATATATTCTTACCATAAAATTTTTAGATTTTTTTGCTTGGACAATTAGTTTGGTTTATTCTTTAAAGTCACCCCTATTTCACTGCTCAACATCTCTAACATCTTTTCACTAAAAATGAATTATCTCATTGTACAGAATTCAAATGATGTTTCCATTTATTTCTTTTGAAAATAGACTCATTGAGAAATTTAAGCATGTAAATTACAAAACATAATTGTTTTTGTACAATGGTTAGTGATTTTCCAAAGTCAGAATAGGAGTTTTCGAAATCATTCAGACCCTTTTCACTAAAATGCCATTATCTCAGAATATATAACTCTTTTGGTCATTCTTCCTCTTTTATATGAAAATATACTCATTAAGATTTAATTCCATATCTCACTCAACCACTAACTCAATCCCTATAAGTTTTGGTGATTTTTCAAACTAACGTCACTGTCACTGTCCAAAACTGTTCTGTTTCAAATTCACTCATTCACATAACACTATAACAATTTATTATGTAGGCACGGTACAAAACTCCATCACTCCAATTACTCTTTTGGAACTCATCACATTTCAATCACACATTCATATTTGCTTGCAATTTCTCATATCCCGTTGAACACTCATTCACATAACACTATACCAATTTATTATGTAGGCACGGTACAAAACTCCATCACTCCAATTATTATTTTTTTGAACTCATCACATTTCAATCACACATTCATATTTGCTTGCAATTTCTCATATCCCGTTGAACATGTTGGTATAATAGCGAATATTTGGTGGTTTGCACATAGTATCACTCAAGTAACTATTATCATTCAATACACGTAGTAGCTTTCACGTAGTACTACATACGTGATCAAACTTTTCGGTTCACGTAGTAGCCTACACATAGTACTACACACGTGACCATAAATATCCAATACACGTACTAGCCTGCACATAGTACTAAACACGTGATCGAAGCTATCCGGTATGCATAGTAGCCTTGACATAGTACTACACATGCCGGTTCGATACACATAGTAGCCTACACATAGTAGCCTACACATAGTACTACACATGTGACCATCACATTCACTTTCACTTTCACATAGTGGCCTACACACAGTCCGTGTCACATATGTAATCATTTCTGTCACTTCATTCGTATCCCTTTTTATTCCGAATATTCAATCGGAAAATTTCACTTATTCTCATTTTTTTTCTCACTAATCAAAGTCAATTCCATGTCTTTCTTGACTTATAATAACACATTCAACTTATTTAACACTCACATTATTCAATCCAGTCCAAAAATACATTTTGGAAAAATTACATTTTCCCCCTAAAGTTTCACAAAATTATGATTTTACCCCTAGGCTCGAAAATTAAACTTTATTCCTTTTTCTTATGTTTTATGACATGCTGAACATTTTTACCTCCTATGACAACATCAAATTCTTACTCTATAGTGCACTTATGCACATTAAGTATTTTTACCGATTATGTCAATTTTACTTGTTTTCACTGAAAATCGCTTAGACAAAATCGTTTAACATAATTCTAAGCTTCATATTCCATCATAAAACATCAAAATTCACACTTTTCATCCATGGGTAATTTTCCAAACATAAATTCTAGCTCGAATTAATGGTAGAATTAGCTTAAGCTAGTTATCAAGATTCTAAAAATATAAAGAATAAGAAAAACGGGGCTAGAATGGACTTACCATGAAGCTTGAAAGAATGAACAAACCCTAGACATGGAGTAACCTGATATTCAGCCAGCCTCCTTGAGAAGATGATGAAATTTTGGCTTATTTTGTCTTTTTAATTTCTTTTAATTACCAAATTATCAAAAAAATTAAAAATATCCTATTTCACCCATTTCATGTCCATTTTTGTCCATAACATGATCAATGGCATAATTACCATTTAAGGACCTCCAATTTAAAATTTCATAACAATTAGACACTCCTAACATATAGAACTCAACTTTTGCACTTTTTACAATTTAGTCCTTTTGGCTAAATTGAGTGCCCAAACGTCGAAATTTTATTATGACATTTTCATGAAATATTTCCGTGAAATTGTAGACCATAAAAATATAATAAAAATAAATTTTTTCTCGTCAAATTTGTGGTCCCGAAACCACTGTTCCGACTAGGCTCAAAATCGAGCTATTATAGAACTGGATAGTTTCTGTCGAAACCATTTTTATTTTGAAAAATGAGGTCGAATTTTAAAACAAAAATAGAGTCGCCACCAATCTTTTTTTGAGGTGTGATCGGGTAACCTTGAGATTAATCATTTTAATAAAACATTTTTGATTTATTAAAATAATGATTTTGGTCTACAAAATTCGAGAAAACGGGCTCGGGAGTCTGTTACGCACGAGGAAGGATTAACACCCTCATAATGCCAAAAAATTGGTACCTAATTGATTAATTAACGTCCTAATGTCGAAATTTTGAAAAGATTTTAAAATACGATCCTCTTTAAAAACCTGAATAAATCGAATTGATGTTAAGACCTCCTTTTCCCGAAGTAATAAGATGTCACATCCAGTAATTTAGGATACAACATTTTAACCCTCGAAACTAAGCTTGTCTCATGCATTAAAGTTTAAAAAGGATATTCGGTTATTTGGATAAAAAATCGAAACCCAGTAAGTTAGGGCACGATTTTCTCAAAGCTCCAAAGTATAGAATATTGGCTTGTTTTTAAAAGTTTTCTTTTTTTAAATTGGGGAAAATTGAAGCAATATTAAAAAGATGAGTAAAAACTTTGATAAAAAAATGCAATATGAAAAAACAAATAAACAATTTATAAAACACATAATGGCAATTATTTAAATACTAGCATCAATAATCAAAGACCAATGAATTGAAAACAAAGAGTAAAAGAAAGATATATATATATATATATAAGGCAAAACTAAATGTAAACAAATTTAAAAATAATGAATTTGAAAATGAATAATAAGGGAAAAAGAAATTTGAAATCAACAATATACAAATCAATAAATAAATCATATATAAAAAAGTAGGTAATATATGTATAAGTTTGGAATAAATAATATATAAAAATGGAAATAGGTAATATATAAAGTAATAATATACAAATGAGTTTTAAAAATAAATATTGTGTAATAAGGAATTTAGAACAAGTTATACACAAAACATCTTAAAAATAAATGGTATATAAAATAGATAGTATGAAAAAATTTGCAATTGATAATATATGGAAAAAAATGAAAGTAAATAATCAAACAATTTAAAATGGATGATTTATAACACGAGTTTTTAAAAAATAAACAACATATGTGACATAATATTAAAAACAAATAAAGTACATAATTAGTGGAAGAAAGTAAAAGAATGATAAGAATGGTTAAATGAATGAACAATATGTAAATAAGAAAGTTGATGGATAAACAAATGAATAAAAGTAAAAGAATAATTAATGATTAAACAATTAAATGGATAAATAAAAAAGGTTAAAAAACGCTTAAGTCAGCCTAACTCTCACAATATGAAGATTCAACGAAATTCCTCCACCAAAATCCAACTCAAATGAAAGTAACTTAAAAAGAAACGAAGATGAACGAAGAACAAAATAAGAACAAGCTATAGAAAATAAGAACGCAAGAGAGGGAGAAATTTGAGTGAATGCTCTTAAGAATTATTATTGCTCCAAAATCAAGTGTTTTACAATGAAGGGAGAGGCCTCTATTTATAGTTGAGCCTCCCCAAATCTAACGGTACAGATCAATTACATCACGACTAAGATTAAAGGGTATCTACAAATTAAATCTCTAAGATTACAAAATCATATCTTCTAAGATTGCATATCATATCTAAGATTGCATATCCTTGAAGATTATGTTTCTATATTCGTCAAGCTTGTAGATGGACCTTCAACCTTTTCAAGTAATGGGCCATTCCGATTGGGCCAAATAATATAATTTTGGACTAGACTTGGACTTTGTTTTATTATTTTGGGTTTTTTTTCTGTGAGCCTGGGCTAAATTGGCCTATTACAATTTCATTCTAACCGAGTCGGGTTTGGTTGTCAACTATGTCCAATTATGTTTCCAACTTTCTCGTTTCTTTCAATAGAGGTCGCCAACAGGCAGTCTCTTTCAATTTAGTCCTTCAATTATTTCAGGATTCCGGGTTAATTGGAAACTGTGTGTTAAAGTATCAATCAATAGACATCTCCCCCTTAATTGATAAGTAACTCTACTTTAATCAAAACAAACTTATTTACGAATATAACCAAGTATATCAACCATTAATGCTTAAGACAAAGAGACATTAATACTAAATAAACTAGGATCATATCATAGAAATCTTAAAGGAAAGAGTTTGTTTCTAGCTACAGTTGTTTACTAAAACACAATACAATGTACAGAAATGCTTGATTGTAATGGCCACTATAGCTTGGCACTATAAAAATTGTGCAAAAAAAAAACACAAAGAACACCAAGGTTTGTTTATGCAGTTTGGTTACCCTACGTTTGGGGAGCCTAATTCAGTGAGTAGTTCCACTATCTTTAATCACAAATAAAACAAGTGATTAATACTCTATCACTCCCCAAATATATATATCTTACATTTGTACCTAAAGACTAGAACACCCACCTCCAACTCCTCCCCCTGAGAACTTAGGCAATAAACACTTAATGTTTACAATTTAGTTTGGACTTACTCAAAAAACAGTTCCTCGATGAACAAAATAAAAGTGCTCTCAATAAGCTTTCATACAAAACCTAGACAAGTCTCAAAGCATATATCATTTTCGACTTGTTAACATAAAATCAAAGTGAATACAAAATAACTGCTTGAAAATAGCTATTACAACATAAACATTCAAAGCACAATAAGTCAAATATATGTATGAAGTTGATAAGGTAAAGTGCAACAAAGAAACCATATAAGAATAACATAGTTCTATGTCAGTTTCACAGCAATATAAGTATCATTATCTTGATGTTTTATACAGACCAATCAAAATAAGTATTCAATAAAAAAGAAATATTCCCAAGGTAAAAAATATCATCTTCAATATTAAAAACATCTTTAGCAAACGTAAGCAACTCCCATGACAGAATAAAAAGGACAAATACTTTAGGTTCGTTTGTTTTGGCTCATAAATTTCATGGTTTCTCACAATCTTATAGTTCTGCTCCATTAACATCTAAAAAATCAAAGGACGAGATGGTAGAGATGAACTTGGATGGTTAGTTTCAGCATGCTTCACAACTTCCCCAAAAATAAGTTACCCCGGATCAAACTTTTCCATTGGGACAATCTTGCCCAAAAAGCTGACCATTTTCTTTGTCACAACATTACTTTGTCGCAAAAATATTATTAACAACAAAATATTTATAAGGACAATTGAAAAATAAAAAAAAATGACAATAACTATTTTCGTCAATTTAAAATATTTTAATTTTTATGGTTTTAAACATTATAATTTAATCAATTTAAATTTATAATAATTTATTTTAAAAATATTTTTGATAATTATTAATTTTATAATAGATTTAATCGATTAAGTAATTTATTTAACTTTAATTTAATTTTATTTTAAAATTAAGAAATTGAACCTTATCAACTTTATACAAACTTAAGAAATACAAATAACTTGAATCTAAAATGATCAAATTCCTCGTAACTCATTTATTAAATTAACCCTGAATGACTAAACATAAAATGACCCAACTCAACAAAATCTAGCCCTTAAATCCAAAATTATTTGAACTGAAAATAACCTAAATTTAAAATTGACCCGAACACAAAATTACCCAACTGAAAGTAACGTGAAAATTTTAAAACCCAAATTGATTCGACCCAAAACCAACTTGACCCACCCAACTGACAAGTCTTCTCATAGTTCATATAATATATTTATATATATATTTTTTCATATGATAAAGTTATTGGGATTACTAATAATTTTTGTTAAGTTTCAAAATGTTGTTCTAAAGATATATTAAATGCTATTACTCTAGTCTTGAAAACAAAAGATTTAATTTAAAAGTTAAAAGATAATGGATGTGATAAATTATTGAATAAAATGATATATTTTTTGTAAAACTTGAGAGTTGGATGTTTAAGATATAAATGCTCAATACATGGAAAGTTGTAGTCATAAAAAGATGTTACTATAGAGCATCACTATCGAGTGGATATGTATTTTACTACAATAGATAATCAATTGCAAGAATTGAACAACAAATTTAACGAACCTGCGACAACTTTAGATCCCAAAAAGTTCAAGTTATTTGATATTGAAAATAATTGCATTCTTGTAAATATGTTCTATCTAGATGATTTTTCTCAGCAAGAAAAAAAAATATTTAATATGATTTGAGATATAATGAATTTGGTGTTTCAACATCCTAAGTTGAGAAAATATCAATACTTTATCTACTTTGTAGAAGTTTAGTTGAGAGCGGAAAATCAGTTAGGTATCATTTTGTTAGTAGATTAATTTTTCTTATATTAATTCTTCCGGTTTTAATTGCATTTATAAAACATGTTTTTTTATAAAAAAGATGAAAAATGATTTTTTTTAGAAACTATACAATTATCTACTTCAAATAAAAATAATAGAGAAAATATAATGTAAATAAATAAATGATGATGTCAATGTCACGAATTCTAAAATTTATTACCTTTTATTAGAGGTGATCATGGGCTGGGCCGGGATGAGCTGGGCTTAGATAAAATTTTAGGCCTATTTTCTAGGCTCGGGCCCGGCCCGGCCCGGGCCAAAATATGGGTCTAAAACTTTGTCTAAGCCCGGCCTGAAAGAAAATTGTTAAGCCCGAGCTTGGCCCGGCCTGGCCCATATTAAATATATAACATATATTTGATTAAAAATAAATATATATATTTAATATATAATTTGGGCCGGGCTGGGCCCGGGTAAAAAAAGTTTTACCCAAGGCCCGGCTAGTTTTCTAAATGGGCCTCATTTTTCTACCCAAACTCATATTTCGGGCCTATATTTTTACCCGAATCCTCCCATTTTTTGGACAAACAGTCGGGCCGGGCTGGGTAGCCCAACCCATGATCACCTCTACTTTTTATTAAGATATTTTATTTTACTTTTTAATTTTAAAAATGTTACTATTTTTTATCGTCTCGGTCCCTAAATGAAATATCTTGCTTCGCCCCTAGTGGGGATATTGAGTTGTTTGCTTATTTCTTTAAAGCATTTTGTGGGTTCTCCACCATTTTACCTATTGGTCCACCATTTTATTCAATGTTTCAAGTAAATTCCAACAGTGACTCATAATGACCAGACTATTCAACTTGACTGAGTCTCCCTTGTAAACAATAACACATCACAGGCAATTGAAAAATCAGCTGGCTTGACCCACACAGTGCTTTAGAAACTAAAACCACCCATATCATCATCAAGTAGAAGAACCAAGTTTCGGGGGAAACAAAATCTATAGACTCTCTTGTCTTATGGTACACAGATCTTACAAGTTTAATCAACCAAAAAACTATTGATTTCTTATTTGTCAAAATTTCAAGATTTCTCTTACAAAAGCATGGTTACACTTTTTTTTTTGTTATGGTGCTCGTTATTACCGATCCATTACCCAATTATCCGATTGAGACCGACCAAATTTTTTTTACTCTAACAATGACAGTCTGTATAATTTTCTTACGTGGGCCCACGTGTGGAGGATTCGCATCTTCGTATGGATTCGCATGTGGGGTGTTCGCATCATCATGCAAGCGAACCCACATCTGAAGATCACGTGTTAATCTTAAAATAGAGTACGTGTTGGCATGCATGAGGACTTACCTAGGACGTCACATCCAAGGGACCGTATCATATAAATAGGAAAATTAGCCTCTTTGAAAGACAGACACACGAAAAAATACTCAACAGACTTAAACTCATAATTTCACGTAGCCTTTCGTGTAATTTATTGCAACGAAATTATCATTTTCAGATTTTATAAGTGAAATTAATAGGATATTTAGGGTCAACATTTGATTTAATTGAATGAAAAAATTTTGAGTTAATCGAGTTAATGAATCTTATTTTATCTATCTTAACTTGATTTGATTAGAATCAAGTCAAGCTGAATAAATTTATTTGAATTAAAAATTAAAAAAAAATTAAACCAACCATAAATCTTGTTAACAATATGACTAAATTCCAAGTTAAAGAACAAAAATGTCATGTATATTTGAAATCTCTTTTAAAACAAAATAAGAGAAAAAAATAAGATAATTAGTATGATAGACTTAATTTGATAATTTATTTATTTATGGTCTCAAATTTATCATTTTGGATTTTTAAAAAAATATAATTTAGAATTTTTATATATTTTTAGAAATTTTAATTTTTTCAATACATATAAAATTTTGGAAAAAAAAATAGATTTTGAATTTTTTGTAATATTTTTAGGGGACCAATTTGCACATTTTTTAAAAAATGTCAAGAATCCAAAGAGTATTTACATTAATTGCTATTTGACTTGCAAATTTCAGCTCTACTCTAATTTGAAAAACCAAATTACTTATTTGAATTAATTAGAAAAATCGAATAAATCAATTTGATTAACTCAAATTAGAAAATTTCAAATTTTTTTAATTAAATTAAAATTTACTTACTCCTAAGTAGAGGTGATCATGTGTCGATTCGGGTCAGGCCATAATAAAATTTTAGGCCCACTTGATAAATTCATACCCAACCCGAAAAATGAGCCTAAGATTTTGACCAAATCCAACGTGTACTACATTAAAACTTTTAATATAATGTTTACATACTTTTTCGATATGTCAATCTTATCATCATATTATTTCTTTTATTGTTATATAATATTATAAATGAAAGGTGAGCCATGAAGCAAAAATATGAAACTCGAGCCATTATTTAAAAGGAGAATCCACCGGCACAAAGAATATAAAAAATATAATTTCGTGCTTAGAAGCTAGAAGACTTCTAGCCTTCGACTTGTGCATTGCCAAATCAAAACTAACTCGGGTTTGCTTTTCACAAACATAGTGCCCTAACTTTTTAAAACCTGCATCCAAAAGAGAATCTCTTTTTAACAAAATGGTCATATCTTTTTCCCTCCTATGACCACGTTGCTTCCGCTTCAAACGAGTTGACTTTGTCTCTGTAAAGGACGAGGGATGTCCGATTTCACTGGCCACTGTAGAACCTTTCAAAATATAAAGATTGTCGGTCCTTTTACCTTTTAACAAAACGAGAGTCTCACAAGACACCTTAATGTCGCTCGAATCGATGTTGATTTTACAACCTTTCGAGTCTAAAATACTCAAGTAGATGAAATTCTTTCGTAAATCAGGTACATACCTCACATTTGAGAGTGTCCTAATTGTTCCATCATGCATCCTAATTTTAACAGTACCAATATCGATTACCTTACTGGATAAATCATTTCCCATGCGCACAACTCCACCTTCAAGCGAACTGTATATGGATAACCATTCTCTATAGGGACACATATGGAAAGAACAACCCGAATCTAGGATCCACTCGGATGTAAGCTTGGAGGTATCACTCATTGACACTAACAAGAAATCATCATCACTTTCGTCAGTCAAATTAACACCAGTTACATCTTCCTTGTTACTCCCAGCAACCCTTTTATTTCGCAGTTTATAACAATCTGATTTGATTTGACCTAACTTCTTACAATAGCACCACTTTTTGTCCTGCTTCTTTGATGCTATCAAAATGAAAGCTTTCCGATATGACTTGCTATCCGAACCAAACTTGTTGTCGAGTTTGTCTTTACTCAACAAATGACCCTTCACATCCTCGAACGAGAGTTTGTCTCTACCATAATCAGGGTCTCTCTGAAAGACTTGTATAAAGAGGGTAAAGAGCACAATAATAGCATAGCCTGATCTTTATCATCAATGTTGACCTCAACATTCTTTAAATCATTCAAAAGTGTAATAAATTGACTAATGTGATCTCTAAAAAGCTTACCTTCGTTCATGCAAAATGTAAATAGACGTTGTTTCAACACCAAATGATTAGTCAGAGACTTAGTTGCATAAAGAGTTTCTGACCTTTTCCATAAGATGGATGAATTTTTGTCCATCAATACCTCATGAAATACCCTATTCGCGAGGCACAACTGGATTGTAGACAGGGCTTTTTCATCAAGCTCTTCCCATTCTATCTGATCTAGATTCTCAGGCTTTTTCCCAGTAACGACCTTTTTCTGGTTGGTCTAAACTAGAATTGCCATCATTCGAACTCGCCACAAATTAAAATTTGCGACACTATCGAACTTCTCAATGTCAAACCTTGTTGCTGCCATCTTTGAACGGTCTGATCTACGAAAATTAAACTAGCTCTTGATACCACTTGTTAGGGATTGACCATATTAAGCAACGGACAAGTAAAAATAGTGGAAGAAATTGAGAAATTGAACACACCAATTTAATGTGGAAAAACCCCTCCAAAGAGGATAAAAAACCACAGGTAAAGATAATTTTACTATAATAGCAAAAGAATGAAGAGTACAAAAGATAAAGATAAAAAACTAAATTCTAAAACTCGAAAACAAAGAACCCTCAAAACGTAAACACAAAATTCTCCAAAAGTGTTATGAATTCTAATATTTAATGGGAGTGTTTTTTAAGGTTGTAAAAGAGCCTATTATAGGCTAAATTCGTAGGTCAGATAATAATAAAATAATCTAGACTTATCAGAGTTCGACTAAAACAAATAAACAGAGTTTAACTGGAGATTATCTCTAAAATTGGACTGAAATATGAGGCATACTTAACATGGTCATTTCTACAGCCAAAAAAATCTCATTTAAAGTCCAACCATTAGCAACCAAGCACCATATATAACTGAGGAATTGTAACAGCCTATTTTTCAGTGCTATCGAAAACAGTGGTTTCGGGGCTACAAATCTACTCTATGTCTAGGCCGTGTGGACATGAATTTTCCCAAAATCAAGTCATTTCCAACAGAAAACCATGCATAGACCTAAAGTCATTTTTTTCACATAATCAAGACATAAAAACCTTACCTAAACATGCATATAATGACCAATTCAATAGCCTCAAAACAATCAACCAATATGCCATTTCAAGGCATCTCACAAGAAATATCAAAGCTTACCTACACATGTATATCTATTCACATTTCCATCATCAAACATAATTCAATTTCTAATCAAACATGCTACAATTATGACTATTAACACTTCTATCACAAAACATGACATTTGAACTATTCAAATATACTCTATGTCGAAAACAGGAATTGTAACAACCCGTGTCTATAGTCATTAATGTGGTACCTTGTATTGTTTTCTTTTTGTGTGAACACTACTCTATATCTAGAGTCTACTACAAGTATCAGTCGAGTACTTACTCATATCATTCAATATCGATCCAACTAATCCAACCTTTTCAAATATAGATTTAGTTTATGGGCATGCCAAACGGTCATCTATGTCTAGGGATTGCACGAATACAATTTAGAAATAAAACAATTGAATGAAATAGTAAATTGATTCAGATGTACGCTTCAACCATTAAAGAAAATAAAAGTATCATCATGTAATCCCAACCTGATGAGATTTAGCTCATCGATTGGCACATAAAATTAAAAACCAAAATAACATCCAACACCATTTTCATCATTCAAATTCACGGAAGAAAAAAGTAAGAAATACGAAAGACTTCAGAAAAATAGCTTTTGCGTGTCCAGTTCACACTCCAGTAGCATAGTGTCCTGCGATGGCTGAGAGGGATTGCTTGCATCTTCCTCTTTCCGTCTCTACTCTCCCGCTACCCTCTATCTTTGCCTAAGGATCTCTTCTTCTTGTTCGCTCTTTTTGGGTTTCCTCCTTTGGCTTTTTATAGGCTTTTTCCTTAGGGTAAATCCAACAATGCATGTTTATCTTCTCCTCTTTTTAAATTCTATTTTCAACAACCCAAGATTATCTTCTTTTTTTAGGCAGATTTTTCTAATATAAGTATAGTTGGGCTGAAATTCATATGCGTTGAGTGTTGACTTGGTCTTCCCGGTATTCCATGGCATTCATGCTGACAAAATGTCTAACCTTTAGCCGACAAACCTTTACTCCTTTATTTCTCGTTCCTCAACCTGTACCTGCCAAACCACCAAACATAACCCTTCCACATGCAATTAAATGTAACAAATAATATTTAAACATAGCCCAAGCTCCTAATGAAATGATGAAAATACGAATGAAATGTCCTAAAAGGCAACTAAATGTACCTAAGTACAGGCAACTAGCTAGGTCTAAAGGCATGAAATATAAATCTTTTCAAGAGTTATCAACAGGTGGAGGTGGTACTGGTGACTAGTGAGCGGTAAAACAGGGAATTCTTTATGAAAATAAAAGATACTTGAAGGCTGGAATTGGACGGGCGCTGGCAACAAAGGAAATTAGAGACAAAGTGGCCATTGGAGTGGAGATAACTAGTCGACGGGCAGCGACTGATGAGTGGTGAGTGGCACCATGGAACATGTTGTCAATGTTATGGACAAAACTTAACTCATTTCCCTAATCTCTATCATTCAACTACCTAGGGACTTTTAAAGTCCCCACATATTAACAAGGCAACCAAAAGATGTAACCCATTACCATGAATCTTAAATACCAAAGAACACTCTTATCTTTAAGAGAGGACCAACAGGAGACCACTTAAGCATAACAATTGGTTTCCCACCTGGCCAATCATATAGGTAGGGCACCATTCATATTGCCAGTGATGTGGCATTACCAAACACAGGCCTCCCCTTATAAATATTGATAGGTGCTAAAAGTAACATATTTTTAGCCTCATTTTAAAAGTGTTTTTGGGTGATTATTCGATGTTAATGGTGAATTTTATGGTCCTAATCATTTAAATTTATGTTTTTATACTTAGAAGAGCATTTGGGAGCAAAAAGAGCGAAAAACGAGTGAAAATAAAAAAACTGAAATGATTTACAAGAGCCACATAGGCTGGATCATTCCACACGATCTTTACACATGATCATATGAGCCACACGGGTTGCCACACTACCATGTGGAAAGTCGTGTCAATTTCACGAATTACATTCTAAACAACAAAAAAATGATATTTTTAAGGTTTTTCGGGAATTCTAAGACTTATATATGATAAAAATAAGAAGATAGGGGGAGCCGTCATAGAATATTCAAGAAACAAACTCAAAAAAACCCCATTGAAGTTGATTCTGAAGTAGATTTTCTTAAAAATTGAAGACACCCAATTGATTTCTTAAGAGGTTATCATGAGTTTATTTATTTCAGTTATATTGTCTCTGGGTTGTTTTAATTTTTAAGCTTGAACTAATTTTCTAAATACTTAGGGAGATGAACCCTATAATAGATTCTGTTGTTTGATTTTTAGTTTACGCAATAAAGACTTAGATCTTGTTCTCAATTATGTGTGCTTAATTCTTTGTTTAATATTTCTAGACTATTTATCCATGTTTGATGTGCTTCAATCGAAGGAGGAATAGACTTTGTTTAATAGTAGGTCTAGCATAATTGAGTGAAGTTGCATGCAATCCTAGAAATAGGATGACATAAATCTACTGGATTAGAGTCAAATCTAATAGGGGGATCCATAGATCGAGTTAACGTGAGAATAGGGGTTTTAATTTGAACAAAGTTTTAATTAATCAACCTATAGTCAATTGCTCTTATTCTTGAAGATAGATATTAACATAATTTAGAGATTTCTACAGATCAAGTTACTAAGTGAAGAAATTGAGTAATTCAGATCGATAATGACAGATGAAATCTAGGTGAATTCTTTCCTAGGTATTGTTTTACTTATTGGTTGTTAATCGGTTATTTTCCTATTTTGTATTTTGTCGGGTTTGTAGTTAATTAATTTAGTTAATTTTATTTTTAACCAATCACTCAAATTTATTAGTTAAATAAAGAAATATGGTAATTTCTAGTACTTTTAGTCTTCATGGGAATGATATCTTTGCTCACTGTAGCTATACTATTAATTGATAGATGCACTTGCCTTAGTCAAATTTTTAGTTGGTTTTGTGAAAATCAAGTTTTTGGTACCGTTGCCGGGGACTAAAATATTAGGAAAACTTTATTTCTATTAATTTAGCCATTTTTATTTTTATTTTAATATTTTTTAATTTAATTTTTACATTCTAATTTTTCGTTTGTTTGATTCTGACATGTTCTTTTGGTTTATGACTAGAAGAAACCTGTTGGAATCGTTACTTTTTGATAGTGGGATTGAAATAATTGCTTGCAGAAATCAGAGAGAAGTTAGAGAAACAATGCAAGGTCAATAGATTTTAATAGAAGATCAAGAGAAAAAGGATATTATTGTGGAGATGGATGATAATAGAAATAATCAACAACCTCTTGTTCGTCTTGATCCTCAGACTATGTATGGTTATACTAAGCCTACTCTGATTGGGGCTAAGTCAATTATTGTTAGACCGACAGTTGCTGCGAATAATTTTGAGATCAAGATCAATACAATTTTGATGGTGCAGCAATATGTTCATTTTGATGGGCTGCAAGATGAAGATCCGAATGCTCATGCTTACGATTGTACCCATTCTCTTTAAGGAGCAAGGCATAACAGTGGTTGAATTCACTTCCATGGGGTTCTATCACAACTTTGGATCAGATGATTGAGAAGTTTTTGTTGAAGTTTTTCCCATCGGCTAAAACAACTAAGTTGAGGAATGACATCTCTTCTTTTTCTCAAATTGAATTGGAGAGAAATAAAGATCTTTTAAGAATGTATCCTCCTTGTGGGTTACCTTTATGGTTACAAGTTGAAATATTTTACAACAGATCCCTTGACTATGCAACTAATTGATGTAGCAGTTGGCAGAACATTGAATAATAAGATACCTAAGGTAGCTCAAGAGTTTATTGAGGAAATGACACCAAATAACTATCATTGGCAAGTCATGAGAACAAAACCGATTATAGCAACTGGTGTTTTTAATATAGATGCAATTGCTATGTTGGCAAGTTAGGTGGAATCACTGAGTAAGAAGATTAGCGGTTTGAGTTGCAATAACACGATGAATCCGGTAATGCAATGTGATGCAACTGGAGCGGGGATGATCAATCCAGAATATTTACCCTTCAGTTCTAACAGAGAGCATGAGCAAGCCAACTTTATGGGTAACAACTCTAGAACTCAAAATAATCCTTTTAGCAGTAACTATAATCCAGGATCCCTTCGTGTTTTTAGCAACCTTATCAGTAAGAAAAGAAACTAAACCTTGAAGAGATGTTAGCTCAATTTATTTCGGTATTCGAAACTCAATTTTAGAACATTGAGACATCTTTGAAAAATCAGCAAGCATCGATCCAAGGGCTTGAAAATCATAGTGGGCAACTTGCTAAACTAATTTCAGAAAGACAACAAGGTAGTTTACCTAGTAACATTAAAACTAACCCAAATGAGCAAGTCCAAGCAATCATTGTTCAAAGCGTGGAAGGGTTAGTTGAGCCTAAAAAGGTGAATCTAGAAGCTGTTGAGAACAATAATGGGGTTGAGGAAAGCAAGAAAGAGCAAAAGTCGATGGTTAGAGAATAGAAACACAAATTCCATATTCGACAACATTGAACCAAGATCGCATAAAAGAACAATATGATAAATTTCTTGAACTTTTAAAAAAATTGCATATTAACAAATAAAAAAGAAGTTATATGACTTGTCAATTGTGGAGCTCAATAAGGATTGCTCAGCCATTCTCCAAAACAAACTACCCAACAAGCTTAAAGATCTAGGGAGTTTTACTATTCCTTGTCCTATTGGTAGTTTAAATGTTAAAAAAGCTTTGGCTAATTTGGGGGCTAGTATAAATGTTATGCCTTATAAAATATTCAAACAACTTGGTCTTGGGGAACCAAAACCCATTAGGATGAATATTCAATTAGTTGACAGATCAGTTAGGTATCCTAGAGGTATTATTGAAAATGTACTTGTAAAAGTTGATAAATTTATATTCCCTATTGATTATGTTATATTGGACATGGATGAGGATATTGAGGTACCCATGATCTTAGGTCGACCATTTTTAGCCACTGCTAGAACTGTTATTGATGTGGGTAGTGTTGAACTTGTGTTGAGTGTAGGTGATGAAAAGGTTACTCTTAAAGCACATGATTTTGTTAGTTACTAGGGAGCGAGATGATACTCGTTATTCTGTTGATGTTAGTAATCATGTGGCTTGACATTTTTTGTAGGAATTTGCTAATGAATACCTGTTCGAACAATATCCATCTCAAGGTGAAAAAAATAAAGGGACGAGTGGAGAGCGAATGGTACAGCTCAATGAATTAGATGAATAATGAATAAAGGCTGATGATAACCCAAGAACAATCAAAGAAATAACTAAGTAATGCCATAGTGTGCATGTAAAGAGAATGAACCAATTCAAAATTGGGGACAAAGTTCTTCTAGACAAGTCAGATCCACTAATGTTTCCTTCGGAGCTTAAGTTAACAGGGTCGAACCCATTCGTGGTACAAAACGTATTTCCATACGGAACGATTGAGGTAACACACCCTGATTATGGAACATTCAAGGTAAATAGTCTTCATCTCAAACTTTATTTTGGTGGTAATATTGACAATGAGAGAGAGGAGCTTCGACTCCAAGATTTGCCTTAACTATTATCTTGAAAAGGGAAGTCGAGTATAAACTCTAAATAAGCGCATCTCTGGAGGCAATCCGAGTGTTTTTATTTTACTTATTTATTCATTTTAATTTCATGTTATTTTGAAAAGAAACTTCTAATTTTTTTTAAAAAAAAGGTCCACACGGTCTAGGGTGATCCACAAGGCTTGGAGACACAGTGTTGTGGAACACACGACCTATACACACGGACTATCTCAAGTCCTGTGCCTACTGGAGCTAGTTTTTTTTCAATTTTAATCTAACCCACACGGGCTGGAGACAAGTTCGTATGAGATATAGTGCCTGTCACACGTGTATGTGGTAGATCGTGTGGCCCACACGGCCTCGCACACGGACGTGAGAGAAGCAAATGAGCATCACACATGGCCTAGACACACGGGTGTGTGTGACACATGGCCTGGAGACATGAGTGTGTTTTCAGCCATGTGGCTATTGGGTTTATTTTTACCTAATTTTTTTTTATCACGCACGGTCTGGGTGATTCCACGCGCCCGTGTGGCTCACATGGCCTGACACATGGCCATGTTCTTTTTCTTCCTGTTTAAAGTTTTTTTTATTTTTTATTTTTTGTCTTTTTGTTCCTTTGTTCCTCCTATCACAAGCCATATTTTTATATTTTATATTTTTTGGATTTATATCTTTTATTTTATTTTATTATGCATTTTTTTGTTATGCTTTTTTAATTATTTTTTTCTAGTTTGTAATCTCTTTATATTATTTATTTTTGTCTATTTTCTTATTAGTTTGCTCGAAAAAATGTACTTCATTTAGACTCGCTTATAATTTTGATTTTCCTTATTCCGATGAATTCATCAAAATTCAGGCAGTTTCAATTCCCTTCCTCCTTTATTGATTTTTTTAATTTGGAGTTTTTATTGATTTTGTTTTGGAATAAATTGTGGATTTTTATGCATTGTTTGATTTATACTTTAAGACATGATAGAGTCAAACATGATAAGCTATTTGTTTTTCAGAAATTATTGTTTAAGGTTATCTCCCTGAACTGAAGAATTGTTTTAAAATTTTAAATTTTCAAGTTTGACATCAAAACCATAATTTTTTGTGAGCTTTTGAGCCTATAGAGCATTTATTTATCTCGTGCTCATTTTATTTTGGTTGTGAGTATGTCAACTTGATTTGTTATTTCACAACTTGCTTTGGTTATACATGTTGAGATTACATTATTGATTTGATATACTGAGATGATAGAGGCACTTAGGATTTAACCCATTTAACCTTTGAACAACTTACGTGTTGAATTAACTCTTAGTAAACCTCTTTGATCCCAACACATTTTTTATAACCCATTAATGTTAATCCATAACCTAGATCTATATTGTAAAATTATCTTGTTTATTAACTCCCTTTTTGTCGAGACTTGATTTGGTTAGTGCCTAACTATGTTTCATCATTGTATTGCTAAACTCTATTCTTATTCTAAAAAGAGAAAAAGAAAAAGAAAGAAAAAAATAAAAAGAAAGAGAAAAGAGAAAATTAAAAAAAAGTTTATTGAGCTTAAATTGTTAGTTTCATATTGTGTTGAAAAGCTTGTAAATTCCTTTAATTCAGAAACTGATTTTTCTAGTTTGGTAACTTATCAACTTGAATCTCGATTATAACCAAATTTTCTGACCTTTTCCACACCTTTAACCTAAGCCTCATTACAAGCTTGTAAAGACTTCTATTGGTGTGTCATCTAATTCTATAGTGGTGGAGATTTGATTTTCAAGAACGCTTATGGTAATGACATTTCTTGTTTGATTATTGAGTGCATATTACTTGAAACTTGAACAGTTTGACTGCTCTGAGTGAATCTTTAGTGAGGATGTTATTTCTTGTTGAGTTTGAATTTCAGGTAATTATTGAAATAATGGAGATGCCTAATGTTTTTAAAGCTTAAAATTCTCTACTTGCACTATTGAGTGTAAATTTCCAATGCAGGATTATTTATAAATTATCCTAAGACATTATTGATGAGAACAATAAATTGAGGGAAGTTAACTTGATTGTGGGTTGAGGATTTTGCTTGAGGGTAAGCAAATGCTTAAGTGTGAGGATATTTGATAGGTGCTAAAAGTAACATGTTTTTAGCCTCATTCTTAATGCATTTTTGGGTGATTATTTTATGTTAATGGTGAAATTTATGCTCCTAATCCTTTAAATTCATGTATTTATACTTAATAGAGCATTTGAGAGCGGAAAAAGAGTGAAAATTGGAAAATCAAAACGAGTTATAAGAGCCACACTGGCTGGACCATTCCACACAGCCTTCACACATGACCATGTAAGCCACACCACTGCCACATGTGAATGTGTAATGCGAATGTGCAAGTATACACGTCGAATCAAGTAATAAAGTGATGAGTGAGTATCGTCTCCATAGGGATTGGAATTGATTTAAAAAATGGTTATGATATTACTATGAATTTGACTAATTAAACTGTGCAAAAGAAACAAATGAAAAATTGATGAAGAGGATTAATGAATGGATTAATAAAATCAATTGTAAATGAAAAAAATGCTAGGGCAATTGAAATGCTATGGCAATTCTCAAAGAACAAGTAGGGATGATTTGTACTGTTGAATGATAAAGGTTGGAATAACTCAAGTTTTATTTTTATATCATAATAATGCCATGGTAAAATCTTGACCATCCTACTGTTCAGGGATTCACTGCTGCAGTCAGCTTCTTTCAAGAGCCAGACTTTAAGCTATCATTATGGGTTTTTGTATATCTAGAGAACTCAAGAATGGTATCCAGACTTTTCTTCCTTTCCCTGTACAGATCGCAACTTCTACGTCTAGAGTGTTGCGAATATCCTTTCGAATACTCACCTGTATCTACTGATAATAATGTAATTTATTTAATATTTTCATAATTAAATCAGATCTAACAATATACCATACAATCATTTATGCCTAGAGCTTGCATGCATGCATTCAAAATAATCAAAAATCGAATGAAACAATAATCAACTCAAAATCAAACCATGAGCATTAAAGATTGTAAAAATTGACCCAAATAATTCCAACCCAATGAGATTTAGCTCATGGATTGGCATTCAAATCCAAAATAAAACCATTCAACATCATCATTCAAGTTTAGGAATCACAAAGTTTAAATCAGAAAATAAAAGCAGAACTGCAAGAAGCTCTCATTACTCCAGTTTTCACTTTAATATTGAAATTTGATGAAAAACCCGTGGCAGATTTCTCTACCCCTTCTTTGTGTCTGTGATTTTTTCTCTGTAAGCTGCTACCCTCTCCTCTCTTTTCTCTGGAATTTTCCACGACAATTCGATGTAGGGAAAAAACTGCTCTCCAAAAAATCCTCGTTTTCTATTTTCTTTTATCTTTCCTCCATTATAGGGTAGGTCCCTCACTCTCAGCACACACTTTTTGCATCCTCTTTTTTAAGGTGGTTTATCTGGTACAAGTACAGCTGGCTGAGAGTAACGTGGACTGAGTGTTGCGTCATCTTTCTAGAATTGCCATGGCATTCTTGTTGGCAATCTAACCAACATTTTGCCATGGCAATATTTCACTTCTTTAATTTTCTTTCTCCTTTATTTTTCCTCTTCTCCATCTTGCACCTACTGCCAACAATAACCAACACCTTTCTTCCCCAGTAAAAAATAATGACATTTATAGCACAATCCAAGCTTTGTTATGAAATGTTCTAAAAATATCCTAAAAATGCAAACATATTTACTTAATTACAAACAATTAATTCAATCTAGAAGCCTAAAATATAACTCTTTTCAAGAGTTATCACACCCCAAAACTAAATTATTGCTTATCCTTAAGCAAAATAGGTATGAGTATGCATGAATGCATGAATTTACCATAACACACAATTACCATATATACTGCTAAACTATTTTTCGTATATTATATACCTCCATTCTCAGCAATTTTCTATTAAAATAAAAAAAAAAAATTGATTCAAGTTTTGTAGGTTTGTTTAGCGAACGAAGTGTAGAAAATGTTACCTAAGAATAAAAATTCCTAAATATTCATCCAATTCTGACTATAGTACATACCTTATAATGCAGTTAGGTTATCTTTCTTCTAGACTCAGTTTCTCTACTCTCATTTATTCTGTCATTTCAAAACTTTAATTACAAATATTATTTTTTTCTAGGGATTTCATCTTGTCACATGGTTTCTTTAGTTGACAATCTCAATGGACCATGCACTAGATTGCCTAGTATTATATCATGCCACAATTTGAATGGAACTCACTATGAAGCTAAGGCTTTTAACTAAAAAGATGGATGGAACAAACAACTAACTTCTTAGCTAATCAACCTATTACTAAAGTAAAGTGTCCTTCAACTTTTTTTTACTCACTCTTATTTGAACTTGTTTTTGTGATCAATAATACGATGGAGCAAACAAAGTATTACTAATCTACTCAACATTTTCAAACATTGGAGTGATTCTTATAATTTTCCCATGATATTCATTATTAGACACTGTCGATTTACTAAATTTAAGTTTAAGAATTCCTGTATGTATTAAAAGAAACCTACTATAAACTAATTACAATTATAAATAGGGCATTCTACTTTTAGGAATCAATTTTCACACAACTATCCTAAACTAAACATACCTATTCACCTATCACAATTTTCTAATTTTATCGAAGAATTATTATCCTTATCAAATATCATAGATAATAATATACTTGTCAAAGTCTAGCAGTTACTTGGCATTTATATGTAATGGAAATATGAATGACAAAATGCATGAATATTAAAAAAATATATCTACTGCATACTATATTTACAACACAACACACCTCGAAACCTAAGGGATGCATTGTCCTCAATGCATGAATAACGAAACATTTCAAAATGCAAAAACAACAACTTACAAATATAAAAATGCAATGACAACCAAATATGAATACATGAAACATATGTTATAAAATGAAAATGATGAAAATGAAAATAAAAAAAATCTTGGAAGGAATTTGGGTTACTCTAATTGGGTTGGGTTGATTTTCTGGCAGTATGTTTGTAGCGCTGCTTCCTTTTCTCTTCATCAGCATCATCTCAAACTGATTTCCCAACATCTTGCTTGTAGCGCTTCCTTTTTAGCTGATTAATTGGCACCTCTTCCTCATCATTAGTATTTGATTTTTTGAGATCATCAATTAGTTGATGAATCGCACGCTCTTGCTCGATGTAGTGGTTTTTGGTGTAGTGGCAATTGTAGTAGGTGTAGAAGTTTTAGTCATATCAGCTTCATCCTTATCAGATTGAATATGCACGAATTTAATTTTCTCCTCCTCTCCCTCTTTTCTATATTCTTCTTCTCTGCAGTGGCTTTTTCTCCGTCATCATCATCGTCTTCTAGCTCTAACAATAATTCTTTAGGAAAAATAGGGAATGTAGGCATATGTCAGGTAAAGTTCTTTTGAAGAGATTTCTTAATGGCTTTTTCCCATCATCTGACATAGCCCCAAAATAAAGCCATTTCTTCTTGAGCTCGACCAAGATTAGTGACTATCCTTAGTTGTTGTTTTTCCATCATTCGATATTCTTGTTGTAACATCTCAAGAGCATCAATCACATTATGCTCAAAGTCACTGTGAGATGTTGATGGATGTAAAGCCAGGATGCTTTAGCATTTCCTCTCCTGAAAATCTCAAGGCAATTTGCTTGGCTATGGCTCATTTATTGGGGATTTTTTCTTCATTTGTCTGAATAGGAACCTTTACTCTTTGACATAGTCATAATGAGCGACGAAAAGTTTAAGGTACCGGCGTTCTTTTGTGCGCAGCGGTAGACTTCTCTAAAATATTTTTTCTAACATTTATTTTTCTTCCAGTCATAACCGACTGTAGTATCAACATGCGTTCCTTAGAAATAATAGAGTTTTACATAGAAGAGCTACGACGAGATTTAAGGAAATGATACCATACCCTACATTGAGGGTTCAATGTTATATGGTTGATAGTGTAGTAATCATTTCAAGAAACCATTCATGTCGTTCCTTCTACACATAAATTTGTCAAAACTTGGTTGAGTCCTTTAGTTGTCATTATCTTGACAAATTGAAAAACTTGGTGAGTCCTTCAATTGTCATTATCTTGACAAATTGAAAGTGTTCATCAGGGCCTTCAAGTAACTCATTTGTGCATTGATTAAGTCTTTATCAAATAACACCTAGACAAAGATTCTTTGTAATAGCCCGATTTTAGGCCTAGTCAGAACAGCGGTTTCGGGACCACAAATCCGATGAGAAAAAAAATGTAATGGCCTGAATTTTCAGAGGTGTCAGAACGGTGATTCGAGATCACTAAATTCGACAAATGGGTAGAAAATATTATTAATTTAGTAAGTATAAGTTAAATGTGAAGTTAGGAAAATTTTTAAAATAGTGAATAGTGCACTAGAAATAAATATTAAAATAATTAGAATCGAAATGAGGTATCAAGACCTCGGGGATTTTAAACCAAGCCATAAATATTTTTATAAATATTTATGGAGTGTTAAAAAGTTAGTATTAAAGTTTCGTTAAGAAATTTTAAAGTTCCGATAATTAATTGAGCAAAAAGGACTAAATTGTAACAAATGCAAAATTTTGGGAAATGATTAAATAGCTTAAATGATAAAAGGAAAAGGGCCTAAAAGGCAAATAGACCCAAGGTCTATTTGGGCTGGACAGTAAAGGCATGAAATCAGCAAGAAAGTTAGAAGAATTAAGGGCAAAAATGGAATATTGCAAAATTTGCTTAATAAAGTTAGGACCAAAGAGGAATTATCTAGATTTCTCTTCATTTTTCTGAATTCTCATCAGCTAAAACACCATGGAAGGGCTTCCTCAAGCTGGTGCTTCATATTTTTATTACAAGTAAGTTCAATTCTTGACTATTTCTTAAAATTTTTGTATTTGTATGACTTTTACAACTAGGCCCACTTGTTAAATTCATTAGTTTTTGATTTTATGAAAGAAGTTGAAAGTTGATATGAATATGTGCTAAAATTATATGATGATTTATCATGAAATTAGAGCTTTAAATTGTTCATATGCTGATTTTATTGAAAGAATTGAATAGAAAGTGAATGTTTGGGACCTAATAGTAAAAGAGTTTGAAGATAGAGTTATATGTGTGGAAATTCTGGATTTCAATAGTTGAGTAACAACTTATAATGTCTAGGTAAAGTATTAATTGAGAAAATTAGATTAATTGAGGGGTTAATTGAGAAAGGACCGAATTGTATAAACTGTGAAATTTGGGGCAAAATGAAAATCAACATTTTGCACTAAAGCAGTTTTGGACAGCAGCAGTAGTGTAACTTTGAAAAATCACCAAAAATTGTAGAGATTGAATAAGAGGATGAATAAAATATGAAACTAAAGCTTATTAAGTCTAGTTTCTTATAAAATAAATGGTGTGAGCAATGGAATTGTAAATCATGAGATATAATAGATTTTGTGAGACAAGGTCAGAATGAATTCGGGTTCCCCTATTCTGACTTTGGAAAATCATTAAAAATCGTAAAAAAATTATTATGAGTTATAATTTATATGGTTAGAATCCTTAATGAGTCTATTTTTATAAGAAACAAACGAAAACATCATCCAAATTCTTTACAATGAGATAATTAATTTTTAGTGAAGAGTGGTCGGAACTGTCAGACAGCAAAACAGGGGAAACTTTAAAGAATAAACTGTACTATTTGGCTGAACCAAAAATTCTAAAAATTTTATGATATGAAGATATGTGAGTCTTGTTTCAGGAAAAATTAACGGATCTTAATTTGGAGCTCTGTAGCTCTGGATAAAAATAATTTAGTGACTCTGACTTGGATAAATAGTTTTGAATATACATGTGAGTGAATAGTGAAATTATAGCTAATGTTGTTTAAGTGTGTTATACACATTAAGGATGTGGAATGGAGAGGAGGAGGAGGAAAATTGGGAAATATATGAATGATTTGTGTATAATTGGTCATATGCTTGATTTTAATTGATAAACGATGAAATATGAATTATACTTATATTTGTGCATTATTGGTCATGGTTTAAACTCATGTGTGAAAATAAAGTTTCATAGTATTTGTGTATGGTATATTCAATATATGATGTGGCATGAAATAATGTCATGAATGGTTTATGAATTAACGCATGTTGGTAAGCCTGATATATGAATAAATGATCAAATTGAGCGGAACGCCGGATTTGAGTACTTCTGATCAAGTGATAAAGTGATAAGTGGTAGCATTAGCTACACTTATCTAATCAGTGAGAAAGTGATAAGTGGTAGCATTAGCTACACTTATCTGATCAACTGAGAAAGTGATAAGTGGTAGCATTAGCTACACTTATCTGATCAAGTGAAAAAGTGATAAGTGCTACACTTATCTGATCAAGAGACAAAGTGATAAGTGGTAGCTTTAGCTACACTTATCTGATCAAGTGAAAAAGTGATAAGTGTTATACTTATCTGATCAAGTGACAAAGTGATAAGTGTTAGCCTTAGCTACACTTATCTGATCAAGTGAGAAAGTGATAAGTGGTAGCCTTAGCTACTCTTATCTGATCAAGTGACAAAGTGATAAGTGGTAGCCTATCTACACTTATCTGATCAGGGACAAGTGATAAGTGATCATATGTAAGACCATAGTTATACTATGGCAAAGTGAAAGTGAAGTACTCAATTTTCCGTAACCGTTCCCTAATTTGATTAAGGATGGTAAGTGACAAATGGGCCCAAAAGAATTAAAGTAAATGGATAAGTGGTAGTGTATTTATATCAGGACGATGTTGTTATTCAAGCTAAAATGATATTTTCGTTGCAAAATTGAGAATTTCATAAATGTGTTATTGAATGGTATAATCAATAAACATTGAGTTAAATGGTAAATACGTATTAGTGTTGAACTTGATGTCATTGAATTGTACGTGAATTAAATGGAAATTGCTAGTGATATGATCTAAATCGTGAGCATGAGAAATTGCGAATTGAGGGAAATGGAAATGAAGCATTGAATTGCATGAGTATGTATTGGGTCTCGTAAGCCCTAATTATTATGATTATAACATTTTGAGGATATACTGTGAAAAGTTATAGAAGCATGTTAATTATTTTGAAAGTTTTAATTTAAATGAAATTTTATAACTCGGTTAAATACGTTTACAAGTGCATGTGTTTTGGTAATGCCTCGTACCCTATTCTAGTATTGAATACGGGTAAGGGGTGTTACATTCTTTGACTACCTTAGTGAGGTTATTTTAACTAGATTAATAACCTCTATTTCAACACCTACAATCTAGGGTAGAAGCAACATCCAAACTTTAGTTGGAATAATTAAGGTGCAGGGAATTTAAACAATATTGCGAAACAGAATGCTACTAATGCACTGCCTAGTTATAATAATCCAATGTCAAGGGAAAATATGCAACAGGGTCAAGTATCATCTTCTACCTCCATTGAAGTCATGCTTAAGGAATATATGACCAAGAATGATGATGTAATTCAGAGCTAGGTGTGTCCCTCAGAGCTCTTGAGAATCAAGTGGGGCAGATAGGGAATTCTTTAAATTCAAGGCCACAAGGAGCATTACTAAGTGATACCAAGAAATCAATAACACAAGGGAAGGAATAGTGCAAGGCCATCGCTCTCAAAAATGGGACATAGTTGGATGACGTTGTTCAAGACACGACTATAGAAGGGCACAACTTTAGACTCAACCATGGAAAGAATTCAAAATCAACTGAAAAGCAAAATGCACCTGAAAAGGGTAAACAGAAAAATATTACAGCAGAATCAGATCATGTTGCCAACAAAAATGCCACAGCAAAACAATATCAGCAACCTGAAGGATGACCACCTCTACCTTTTCCTCAATGATTCCATAATTCTAAACAAGATGTTCAGTTTAAAAGATTTTTGATTGTTTTGAAGCAACTCCACATTAACATACCGCTAGTAGAAGTTTTGGAACAAATGCCCAATTATGTGAAGTTTATGAAAGATATACTAACAAAGAAGTACAGGTTGGGAGAATTTGAAACTGTTGCTCTCACTAAAGGGTGCACAACAATGTTGATGAATAAATTACCTCCAAGGTTGAAGGACCCAAGGAGTTTCACTATCCCATGTTCAACTGGAAATCATTATATTGGTAAGACATTACGTGATTTAGGAGTGAGTGTAAATCTAATGCCTATGTCTATTTTCAGAAAGCTGGGAATTGGGAAAGCAAGACTTATTACAGTTACGTTGCAACTGGAAGATTAATCCTATGCACATTCAAAAGGTAAAATTGAAGACGTGTTGGTAAGAGTAGATAAATTTAGTTTTCTTGTAGATCTCCTTATTTTAAAATGTGAAGCTGACCAAGATAAGCCAATTATCCTTGGAAGACCTTTTCTTGCTATTGGCAGGACTTTAATTGATGTGCAAAAAGGTGAACTGACCATGAGGGTAAATGATTAGTAGATTACTTTCAATGTATTTGATGCCTTGAAATGTGTTGATGAGAATGAAAAATTCCACGCCATTGGGTTGATAGAAATAGCAGTAGAGGAAGAGTTTGCAAAATTTTTCCACAGAAATAGTGATGAAGACTCACTTGAGTGGAGTGGCGTAGTAATTTTTTACGACACTGGTGAACTTATGGAAGCCAAGCAATTTGTGGATAGACCAAGGAAGAAGTTTGAATCCTTGGATTTATCATATCGCTCTTTTAATCCTCCAAAACCTTTTATAGTGGAACCTCTCACACTGGAGTTGAAACTTTTGTCATAGCATTTAAAATATGCATATTTGGGAGACAACAGCACTTTACTGATAGCCCTACTCTCTGTGTGCATAAAATTTTGTTGGAGGAATGTCATAGCAATTCTATTTAACAACAGAGAAGACTGAATCTGATCATGAAAGAAGTTGTGAAAAAAGAGATTATCAAGTGGCTTGATACCGTCACTATTTACCTGATTTCAGACAGCTTGTGGATAAGTCTTGTACAATGTGTAACCAAGAAAAGAGGTGTCACAGTAGTGAGTAATGATAACAATAAGCTCATTTTGACTCGCACTGTCATGGGATGGAGAGTATCCATGGACTATCGTAAGCTTAACAAGGCAACTAGCAAGGACCATTTTCCACTACCATTTATTGATTAGATGTTAGATAGATTAGCTGGGAAAGTTTTCTATTATTCTTTAGATGGTTATTCAAGGTATAATCAGATTGCAAAAACTCATAATGATCAAGAGAAGACCACCTTCATTTGATTATATAGAACTTTTTCATTTAAACGGATGTCATTCAAGTTATGTAATGCCTTGACAACCTTTCAGTGTTATATAATGGCCATATTCTCGGACATAATGGAAAACTTCCTTGAATTCATGGACAATTTCTCTGTGTTTGGAAATGATTTTGAGGATTACTTAAAATATCTGGAATTGGTTCTGTGCCATTTTGAAGAAAAAAAATCTTATTTGGAATTGGGAAAAATGTCATTTCATGGTTCATGAAGGAATAGTTTTGGTGCGTAGGATATTACAGCAAAGATGAAAGTGGATAGAGCAAAAATTGAAGTAATAGAAAAACTTTCACCTCCCATCAGTTTCAAAGGTATTAGAAGTTTTTTAGGTTATGTAGGATTTTATAGAAGATTCATTAAGGATTTCTTGAAGCTATCTAAACCCTTGTGCACCTTGCTGGAGAAAAATAAACCTTTCAATTTTGAGGAATTGAAGAAATGGCTAGTAGCAGCACCAATTGTAATAGCTCTGGAATGGACACTATCTTTTGAACTCATGTGTGATGCCAGTGATTATGCTGTGGGAGCAGTGTTGGGGCAAAGGAAAAACAAAGTACTACGTTCAATATATTATGGGAGCAGAACCCTGACGAATGTGCAGCTTAACTATACCACCAGGAAAAATGAGTTATTGGCTGTAGTTTTCAGATTTAATAAATTCCGCTCTTATCTAGTTGGTACCAAGGTCACAATCTACATGGATTACTCTACTATAAAGTATTTGGTGAGCAAGAAAGATGTCAATCCAAGATTGGTTACGTGGATACTCTTGTTGTAGGTATTTGACTTGGAAATTAGAGATCGAAAGGGGATTGAAAATCAAGTGGCTGATCACCTGTCAAGGTTAGAATTTGGAAATGAATATGGCAATGGCAAACTTATTAAAGAATACTTTTCAGATGAGCAGCTATTAGTTTCCATGACATTACCTTGGTATGCCGATATAGTGAACTTTTTAGTAAGTGGTGTAATGCCACCTAATCTTAACAGCCAAAGAAGATGAAAATTCCTTCATGATGCCAAGCATTATTATTAACATGAACCCTTCCTATTTAAGCATTATACTAATCAGATAATTAGAAAGTGTGTCTCTGATGATGAAATACATAACATTCTGCAGTATTGTCATTCAGCTCCTTACAGAGGACACTTTGGAGGAATGGGAACTACTACCAAAGTATTTTAGATAAGATTTTATTGGTCGAGTTTGTTCAAGGATAGTCATGAATTTTATCAATTGTGTGACCGTTGTCAGAGGACATGAAATCTATCTAGGAGACACGAAATGTTACTGCAAAATATTCTAAAGATTGAGTTGTTTGATGTATGGGGAATATACTTTATTGGTCCATTTCCACTGTCAGTGGGAAACTTGTACATACTGTTGGCAGTGGACTATGTCTTTAAGTGGATCGAAGCTGTTACGCTTTCTACTAGTGATGCAAAGTCAGTAATGAAGTTCTTGCACAAGAACATTTTCATAAGATTCGGTACGCCTAGAGCCATTATTATTGATGAATGATCCCATTTTGATTGCAAGCTAGTAGCTAATGCCTTGCATCAGTATGGGGTGAAACATAAGATTGTCATGACATATCATCTCCAGACAAATGGACAAGCTGAGATTTCTAACTGAGAAATTAAAAAAATTCTAGAAAAAGTGGTGAACCCAACTCGTAAGCATTGGTCCTCTAAACTGGTTGAAGCTTTGTGGGCTTATCGTACTGCTTTTAAAACACTGTTAGGGATATCACCTTTTAAGATTATTTATGGAAAGCCATGTCACCTACCTATTGAGCTTGAGCATAACGCATTTTGGGCTATTAAAAAGCTGAACATGGATTGGGTCACTGCTAACCATAAAAGGTTGTTAGAGCTGGATGAAATGGAAGAATTTAGGGCACATGCATATGAAAATGCTAAACTGTACAATGAGAAGACTAAACGTTGGCATAATAATAGAATTATGCCAAGACAATTTGAACTAGGGCAACAGGTGTTGTTGTTCAACTCTTGGCTCAAATTACTCCCTGGTAAATTAAAATCTCGCTAGTCGGGTTCCTTTGAATTAGCTCAAGTGTACTCACATGGAGTTCTTAGTATCAAAAACCTAAAAACGGGGCTCACATTCAAAGTTAATGGACAACACTTGAAGCACTACTCGTGTGCTCACGTGGATCGTGACAAGCAAATCATTGACCTTCGAGATGTTTGAGTTAGCAGTTTTGTTTTCATATTTCCTTTCTTTAATTGATTTCTTTCATTTCGTTTTTATTATCTGTTATCATTAATTATTTAATGTGGCTTCATTTCTATTTTTGTCTTTGATTAATAAGCAGTTTTTCTAAACTTCAAGAGACAGAATAAAAGTGTGGGATTATCAGTTGTAATACTAATAGGACTTTGTCACGGTATCTCAAAAAGGAAATTATGTTTTGACAAACTGGGTGAATGAATGTTGAGGTACGAGGTAACATAGGTTGACCGAAAAAAAGTTCCAAGGGAGAGATTTTTGGATAGTTGGGTCCATTCTGTTACTTGGGTAGCCCAAGGAGGAAAAGCCAAAGCTTTTAGTTTAGGGCTAGGTCACCTTACATTTTCCCCCAAGAATCCCCTTATTTTTCCCTCCTTCACCCCACAAAGATTACTCTGCACGTTTCATTTTTTTGAACTGTCAACATTATCTCTTCTACTCATATCGTTTCAACTGCTCACGTCTCTTATGTTTCCCACAAAGTTTCCATCTTTACCATTTCTTTCTCTTCAACTTTTCTTATATTTCCTCTGACCACATTTTCTAAGATTTCTTTCTATCTTCCTTCAATGGCACAAGTAAAGACTGCTTCGAAGGTTATTGAATCGTCGAAACCAGCATTACCTAACCTAAAACCTTTTTCAACAAATTAGCGGCCACAAAATACAACAATAACATCTCAAAATGCCCTTTTTGTTTCAACCAAGGGTTATTATTCCAAGACGAACCACACATGGGCTATGATGAGTCCATGTCCTCTATTTTAAAGAAGCACGGATGGAGTATTTTCTATTTGCATCCTGAGGATATTCGAGAAGGTTGTTCGTGAATTTTATGCATTGTTAACTCACATGATTCTCCTTTTATCTATGTTCGTGGCACTTCAGTTCCGTTCGATGAAGATCATATTAACGCCCAATTTGGGATTGCTGATGTGCAAGATGAACACACACCCTTCGCTGACAATGTCACTACTAATGGATTGACTCAAGTCTTGAATGATTTATGCGTCAAAGGTACGAGTTGGACTATTTCTAGTTAATATTGCTAAACTATTGAAAAGGCTTCTTTAAAGCCTATTGGGAAAGTGTGGTACCATTTTCTGAATAGTCGTCTCATGCCATTAGCTCACAATACGACTATTTCAAAGGAGAGGATGCTTATTACACTCTATCATCATGGGGAGAAGAATCAATATTGGCTGAATCATTTTCAGTAGGTGCACCGGTGTGCTGAGAAAAATGGTGGCAGCTTAAACTTTCCCTCCCTCATTACTTTTTGGTGTCACACTGTTAGAGTCCCTCTCAGTGTTGATGAGGATGTCACCCCCAACAAGGGAGGACAGTCTCAAGCCACTTTTACCAAACTCCAAGGCATTGATGCTACAAAATCAACTTAGCACAGTCAGGCTACCACTTCTACTGCTGTACATTTTCCCACGGCAGCACCCTCAACATCTCGCAACTTCTTCGAACAACAAGTGTTGCACTCCTTAAAGCAACTCGAGTAAAGGATTTCCTTCTTTGAGATTTAGTAGATTCAACTAGTTGAAGTGATGGTCAAGGCCCAAGAGCAGTAGGCTCAATATTAGACTTATGTGAGGAACAAAGATTTTGCTCCTAAAAGATCCCTGCAAAAGAACTTTACAAAGCTAATGCTAGAATTCTTGGCCTTTTCCACCTCTTTGTTCCCAATTCTTGAAGCTGTAGAGGAGCCAACTCAAACTCCTACTACTAGAGCTGAATCCGAAAATTTGGGAACCACTATTGATGAAGAGGAAACTGTTGTTCAGGAACCTAAAAAGACGACATCATTAAATCTTGAGAATGAAGAAGAATAAGAGAAAGAAGAAACTGCCACTGCCACTACTGCCACCATGAAAGGTAAAGATCGTATTCCACCCACCCCACCAGCTTCCACGACTACACAAGATCATGGCATCGATCGTCTTATTGATGAGCTCACGAAAACTGATAAGGAGGGGGATGAAATGAACCCTTTGAAGAGGAAGCTATGGTATAAAGTCAGTGCCCGTAAATCCACTCATAGGGCCGAATGAAGTAACTACACTCCAATCCAAGTGAGGGAAATTTTTTTCCCTATCTCATGCATTTTATTTCTTTTGCCATGACATTTTCTGTACATATCTATATTTTTTTTGTTACATTTATGTACATGCATTGAGGACAATATATCCCTTAGGTTTGGGGGTGTATTGTGCATTTATGATGCTTTATATATCTAGTATGTCTGCTCATTCTAGTCTTGTTAAATTTGTTTTGACACTGCCACGTAACTACTAAGTTCTATTTTCCCTATGCGAAGTACTACCTTTACTTATGATGTTCAATAATGAGCTTAAATTCTTCAATCTACTTAGAACATATGACAGGGGGATTATTTGAATTTAGCTTAGTTTAGGTTGCTTGAATATTACCTCTTAAAAACGAGATGTCCTAACCTCAGTTATTTTTGGACTATAGCAAGTATCTTTTAATGAACTTAAAGACTTTTGAAGCCAAACTCAGTCACATTGCCACAACATTACATAAATAAAGGATAATAGACACTCTAATACTTACCATTTCCAAGTAAGTCAGTACCACTTTTTTTGCTCCATCATGCTATTAACAAGAAAGGTAAGTCCAAGTAAGAGTGTGTAATTAATAAAAGAAAATTAGGGGAACTCCACTACAGTAACAGGCTGACTAGCTAATGAGGTGGTTGTTTGCTCCATCCATCTTCTAAGTTAAAAGCCTTAGCTTCAAGAGTGATTTTTATCTAAATTGTGACATGATTGAGTACTAGGTAATTCAGTGTATGCTCCATTGTGATTATCAAGTCAAATAATTTTGTGCCATGCTAAATCCCCTAATATGCTTTAAAAAAACAAAATATAAAAAATATAAAAATACAAACAAATACAAATAAATATTTTGAGTAGGCTTAGAAGAAGGGTTACAAAGTAACTTGAGTTTAGGCAACAAATGAAGTGAGTAAATTAAAAGATGTTTGTTATGGCCAGAAAGCACACACGAGTACTTAAAAAATTTTGTTTTTAGGGAGTAATTTCCTGCACTACCTTTGTTGATCAAACTTTTGAAACTCGAATAAGTTTTTGGAGATAGAAGATTACTGAGAACTGAAGTATATATTGTTCTTTGAATAGACTGGCAATACAAGGTGGTTATGTACATAGGGAAAAATTATTACATTCATACATTTATGTATATTTTTCTTGAGGACAAGCAATAACTCATGTTTTGGGGTGTGATAACTCATGAAAAGACTTATATTTCTTGCCTTTAGATCTAGCTAATTGTTTGTACTTAGGTACATTAAACTGCATTTTAGGGCATTCCATTAATAGTTTTCTTGTTTTAGCATTACATTAGGAGCTTAAGTTGTACTTAAATGTTAGTTACTTTTAAATTACTTGTGGAAGGGTTGTGTGTGGTGGTGGATTGGCAGGTGCAAGATAAGGAACAAGAAGTAAAGGTGTGAAGGTTTCCAGGGTAAAGGGTTGGGCAGTTTGTCAATACGAATTTCGTGGAAATGCCAAGACATCGACAACAAAGATGGTTACAGCTACTAAAATATTATGATTTGATCATCGATTATCATCCAGGAAAAGCTAATGTTGTTGCTGGTGCTTTAAGTAGAAAAAATTTATTTGCTTTGCAAGCTTTGAATACTCGTTTGATGTTGATTGATGATGATTCCATTTTAATTGAGTTAAATGCTAAATCAACATATTTGCAACAGATTTGTGAAGCTCAGAAAAGTGATTCCAAGTTGATTACTAAACCAGAACAGATTGAAAAGACATATGATTAAGAACTTCATGTTAGTTTTGATTGTAGTTTATATTTCCGAAATAAAATTTTTGTTCTGAGAAATTCTGATATTATACAGAGGATTTTACTGGAAGTTGACAATAGTAAGTATTCGATACACCTTGCTAGTAACAAAATGTATGGTGATTTAAAACAAATGTACTGGTGGCCAAGTATGAAACGTGAGATTTTAGAATTTGTATCTAGATGTTTGATTTTTCAGCAAGTTAAAGCCGAGCATCTAGTACCTTCTAGATTGCTGCAGCTTGCGATAATTCTAGAATGAAAATAGAAACGTGTTATGATGGATTTTGTATCAGGGTTACCCTTGTCTTCGTGGAAGAAAGATGCTATTTGGGTTATTTTTTATCATTTGACTAAATCCGCATATTTCATTCTAGTACATATGGATTATTCACTTGAGAAGCTGACAGAATTATATGCTTTTGAGATTGTTGGACTGCATGGTGTAATAGTGTCATTATTTTTGTAGAGATCCACAGTTTACTTCTAGATTTTAGAGTAAATTGCACGAAGCATTGGGTACTTGACTACTTTTTAGTACATCATTCCATCCACAGACCGAGGACATGTTCCGTTGAATTTTAGAGTTTAAGGGAAGCTAGAAAAATTTCTTCTGTTGGTTAAGTTTGCATATAATAATAGTTATCAGGCAAGTATTAAAATGGCGCTATATAAAGCTTTGTATGGTCAGAAATGTAGAACTCCATTATACTCGACTGAATTGAGTAAGAAAAAACTTTTTGGTGTCGATTTGATCCGAGAAACAGAAGAAAAAGTCAAATTAATTTGTAATTGTTTGAAAGCTGTTTCTGATCATCAGCAATCATATGTAGATTTAAAAATAAAAGATATTGAATTTCAAATTGGCAACAGAGTGTTCTTAAAAGTATCGCATGGAGAAAAAATCTCCGTTTTGGTTGAAAAGGGAAGCTTAATCCACGATTTAACGAGTCGTATAAAATCATTGAGAGAATTAGGCCAACAACTTATTGTTTAGCTTTACCATTTTACTTATAAAAATACACAACGTGTTTCACGTATCGATGTTACGGAGGTATCGATCTGACCCTTCACGCGTGATTTTGCCTGTTGATGTAGAAATTCAACCAGACATGTCATACAGTGAGGAACCGACTAGAATTCTAGCTCGGAAAGTAAAATAATTAAGGAATAAATGTATAGCTATGGTTAAAGTTCTCTAGCAATGTTATGGGGTCGAGGAACCTCTCTGGGAATCAGGAACCTATTTTCTGGTAAGATTTTTAGGGATGAAAATTCCTTTAGGGGGAGAGTTATAACAACACATTAATAGTGGTGTTGGAAATAGTGGTTTCGGGATCACGATTTTGACGATAGAGTAAATATTTTAATATTTACTCAATGTCTAGAGGGTTAACTTAAGGTAGTACTAAATTTTGTTAAAAAATTTTGAAGTTTAAATGGTTAATTAGGTAAAAAAGGACTAAATTGAAAAATGTGCAAAAGTTGAGTTCTATTAGTTAAGTGGGTTAAATAGGTTTAACAAGGTAATTAAATGGACTTAGTGGGTGAATATACCATATAATATGTTAGTGGATAGTTATGGACAAAGTTTAATTGAAATTTTTAATTAATAATAAGGGTAAGATGGTAAATTAGTAAATAAACATAAAACTAATTAAGTTAAAATCATCATCTTCTTCATTTGGATGTTTCAAAACTGATTCTCTGTTGCTATCCATCTAAAGCTTTAGCCAAACCTTTGTTCTTGTGCATGGTATGTATTTGATGCTCATTTTTTATTGATTTTTATGTTTTTGAGCTAGTATTAGCTTAATCTATCTAGCCCGAAGGTCAATTTGTAAAATTGTTGAGGGTTAAGGGATATCCTCTGAATGAAATTGATGAATTTGTGATGTTAATTGATAGATTATTGAACTTGGTTGTTGAATAAACTTGTTTTGTTAAGTGATTTTTGATGAACTTAGGGTTAAGGATTAATTTGCTAAAAGTGTAAAATTCTTTGAAATTTATGCTTAATTTTGGGTAAATATGGGCTAATTAGGTCCCCTAGAATAACCGGTTAGCACATGTTGTTTAAGAAAAATAGTGAATTTGCATGTTATGATTATAAGAACTAAGTTGTGAAAAAGTTAAAATAGGAGGGGTACTTTTGTAATTTCATGATTATATGAATTATAGATTGAATTGAACATTTGAGGTTATTTGAAGTACTTAATTGAATGAAATTATCTATTTAGATCAAGATAAACCATAACCGGACTTAAATCGAGGAAAGGTAAAAGCTATAGATTAGTCTCCAACTCTACTTTTGCGACTATCGTTATCGAGGTAAGTTCGTATGAATTATAATCATGTTAATGATAGTTTCATTGATTATCTGTTATATTATATTAGTTATAAACTGACTTGACTATATAAATAGATCAAAGTTTTGAGTAATTGACGAATAAATAATCCCGTTTGAACCTTAACAATTCTTAGGATACAAATAACATGTCATTAGGGATTTCTTGTTTCAGGTGTTGGTCTTGAATGTCCTACCGATGGATGAGGCCCTACATTTGTTGCAGATTCTCCATAGCTCATCTGAGTAGCATCGTGTAGCTAACATTCCGACCCATAGTTCGTGTGAGCAGGCCCATTTCACAGCTTGTGTGAGCACTATTGAAAATGAAAGGTTACAGTTATATAGAAAGACACACTATGTGTGAGCAGTCTCGAGTATCCAATGTAATTCTAGATGGTTCAACAGGTAAGAAAAGGTAAACGGCAAGGCATATATTCAAATGTATAATTGTTCATAACCTTATTAAAGGTAAGTTTGATTAATGCAAATAAATTGAAGGGAACTAAATGATTATGTGATGAATGATAAGTTCATGAATATTCATTTGTGAAATGGTTGATTTTCTCTACGTATTATACATGAGCTTACTAATTTGTGAAGTTGGAGGTGCTTATAGGATTGTATTAAGCTTATAGATAAGGTAAAGATATTATACATATTTCATAAAAATGAATTTAAGAAAGGTGAGTTTATGTTTGAATTTATACAAGCTTACTACACATTATTTGCTTACGTAGTTATTTTCCTTTGTTTTGTAGATATTGGAAGCTCAATCAGTTAGAAGCTTGTCGGAGTTCTATCGCACTATCCAGCAATCACTTTGGTAGTTTTTGAGTTATTTTGGCCAAGGTTATAAATGGCATGTACAGGACCTTATATAATTGTAGTTCTTGGATGTGTTAATAATTAATTCGGTATGAATATGCCTTTGGAGTATATATTTTGTTTGATGGACTTATAGTGCCTTGGCAAATTGATAAATGATAAAACTAACAAATTTTAATCCTGATCTTAATGCATTTTTGGATGTTTATTTATGCATATTGGTGAATTTAATGCTCTTAATCCTTTTAATTCATGTTCTTATACTTAGGTGAGCATTTGAGAGCAAAAGGAGTGAAAAATGGGTGAGAATAAAAAAACAGAGCACATTTTAGGATCAACACAGGCTGGACACACACCCATGAGAGCAACACAAGCTGGACACATGTCCATGTGCAAACCCTGTCGATTTCGTAACCTGCTTCCGAAACATGCAGAAAAACACATTTTTTAGGCTTTCTGAGCATTCTAAAGTCTATAAATACCAAATAGAAGAAGAGATATAAGGGCCATCAGAGAAGATCGAAGAAAACAACTCGAAGAACACCATTGGAGCCAACTCTGAAGTAGTTCCCATCAAGATTGAAGACCTACTTTTAATTTCTTTTGAAGTTTTTATGAGTTTATTTGTTTCTTGTGGTTTTTCTGACTTTGAGAAGTTTTCATACAGAATTATGAACTAATTCCCTAGATACCTAGAGAAGATGAAACCTATGTTGAATTCTATTATTTAATTTCTGTTTTACATGATAAATACTTGATTCTTGTTCTCAATTATCTGTGCTTATTTCTTGTTTTAATATTTCTAAGATCTTAATTCATGTTTAATGTGCTTAATTCAGTTGAGGAAATGTTCTTGCTTAAGAGTAGATCTAGCATAATTGAGTGGAGTTGCATGCAATCCTAGAAATAGGACGACATAAATCTACTGAATTAGAGTCAAATTTAATAAGGGAATCCATAGATCGAGTTAAAGCGACGATAGGGGTTTTAATTAGAAAGAGATTTCAATTAATCAACCTAGAGTCAGTTGCTCTTACTCTCAAAAGAGATATTAGCATAATTTAGGGATTTCTATAGATCAAGTCACCAAGTGAATAAATCATTTAACTAAGATTTATAATAATAGATGAAGTTTACGTGGATTCTTTCCTAAGTATTGTCTCTTTCATTGGTTATCATTCGGTTATTTTCCTGATTTATTTTCTATTGAGTTCTTAGTTAGATTAGTTTAGTAATTTTAGCTTAAAGCCAATCACTCCAATTTTTCGGCTAAATAATAGGAAAACGGTAATTACTAATACTTTTAGTCCTGTGGATACAATATCTCTACTCACCATAGCTTTACTATTTATCGATAGGTGCTCTTACCGTAGTCGTATTTTTAGTTAGTCATGTGAGACACATCAAGTTTTTGGTGCCGTTGTCGGGGACTAAATTATTAGGAAACACTTTATTTTTATTAATTTAACCATTTTTATTTTATTTTTATATTTTTGTTTTAGTTTAATTTTTACATTCTAATTTTTTCTTTTGTTTGCTTCTGGTAGCTTCTTTTGGTTTATGACTAGAAGAAACTGGTCAGGACCATTACTTTTTGATAGCAAAATTGAAAGTACAGCTCACAAAAATTGTGGAGAAGGAAGGCAGGGTCGACAGAATTTAGTAGACGAACAAGAGGATAACATTATTACTAAATAGATGGGTGATAATAAAAATATTCTGCTACCTTCTGCAGGTGCTGCAGCTCCTATTCCTCGTACTATGTAAAATTAAGCTAAACCTACTCTAATTGGGATTGAATTGAGTATTGTGCAACCCACCGTAGCTGCAAATAATTTTGAATTGAAGCTAAACACTATTTGGATGGCACAACAATATATGTTCAGTTCGATGGCTTGCAAGACGAAGATCGAAATACTCACTTGGCAAATTTCTTGGAAATCTACGACACCTTCAATATTAATGGCACCACTGTTGATGTGACAGCCCAAAACTGACCCTAGTCGGGAAGTGGTTTCGGGACTGCTAAACCGAGTCACCAAAATGTTTGAATGTGATATTATTGTCTAAAATATGTGATTATGAATGTGTGGAAAATTTCAAGCTTCGATTTAGTCAATTGCATGTGAATTTAGTCCATAGGACTTATGTGAGAAAGTTGTAAAAAAATGTGATAGGGTAATTTATAAGGACCAATTTAAGCAAGGAGTGAAAATATTGACTTTGCATGTCAAATACCCCTTTTTTATACATAGTGGCCGGCCATGATGGAGCTTATATTAGACTATGTGGTAAATTTCCATGAAGTGGACATTAGTTTAAGTAAAAGAAAAGAAATGATAAAAGAAATATTAAGGATACTAAAAGAAAAAAAAAAGAAGAAGGAGAGAGGTTATCACCTTGTTCATCTTGGCCGGTTGTAGAGAGGAAGAGAGGAGGATAGCATTCGGTCATTTGAAACCTAAGGAAGGTTAGTCTTTTGTTTGGTTTTTGATAATTTTCACATTTTTGATATCATTGCTTTGTGTTCTTTAAACCCCATGGTTCAATTTTGTGAGTTGATGATGATTTTGTGTTTTGCCATTGATGAGTGCTTGAGCTTTTTGATAGTTGTTGATGAAAAATGAAAGATATGTTAAAGATTAATATGTTTTGTGTTGAAGTTTTTGGTGATTTTGAGTAGTTAGGGCTAAATTACAAAAATAAATTTTTGAAGGACTCAAAGGTGGAATAAATGAAATGTATGGACTTATATGGGTACTAGGAAGATTCGGCCCTTAAGGAGTGTGACCAAATTTTGTGTATTTGGTGTTTTGTGGAATAAGGACTAAATTGTGAAAGTGCGAAACATTAGGGGTAAAAATGTAATTTACCCATTTATGCGTTATTAGACTAAGTTGAATGAAAATATGTTAAAACGAGATTTATTTGAATATGTTAAGATCAAGAAACCAAGAAATTGGATTTAGATCGGGGAAAAATCGAAAGTAGTTGAGTAGCCGATCAATTAGTCGACGACATCCGAAGAAAGTTATAAGCAATTAGATATTAAAATTTCGGAATAAATGTTAGTTATATATGCTGAAATGGAAATATGGTAAATGTATATATAGCTGAATATGATATGGGTGAATTATATGTTAAATTAAGGCTTGGTAAGCTAGCTATTAAGGTGAAATGCTAATGTTAGTATTTGATTTGGTAATAATCTGTTTGGGGACAGCAGCAGTAAGGTGATTTCGGAAAATCGCCATAAATTGTAGGAGTTGAATTAGAAGCTGAGTGAATTATGTCATTAAAGCTTGAAGAGTCTATTTTCTTACAAAAGAAACTATAAAAACAAAAGAGTTACCGATCTTGACATATTTGAAGTATTGTGGGGCTGAGTCAAAATGACTGCTGGATTCCCTGTTCTGTTTTTAGAAAATCATTATAAATTGTACAAAAATGATTATAAGATAAAATTTATATGCTTAGACTCCTTAATGAGTCTAGTTTCAAATGAGATCAAATACAACACATTTTAAATTCTGTAAAGTGAGAAATTGGATTCGTAGTGAAGAGTGGTCAGAATAGTCAAACAGTGAAACAGGGGAAACTTTAAGAAAAATATGGTATTGATTGGCCAAGCCTAAAATTCTGAAAATTTTATGGATGGAAGATATACGAGTCTATATTCAGGGAAAATTAACGGAAAGTGATTTGGAGTTTAGTAGCTCCAGTTATAAATAATTTACTAACTACTGCTCAGGAAAACAGCTCGTAGTGAATATGTGATTTTGTTGTAAACATTAATGAAAGTTTGCCGATGAATTATTTATTGATTATTATAAAGCTTATTATAATCTATGTGTGTGAAAGTCGGATCAATATATATATTATTCTGAAAGTAATACTTGAATAGTCGATTAATGACTATTTTAAATTTTGTTGAACTTAAGCTCAAGAGCAAAGGGGAACTAGATCCGATAAAGGGAAGGAAAAAGTAATTGAATAGCCATTGAAGTCGTTCGACGACATTTGAGGTAAGTCTTCGAGTAATGACCCTACTTGAATTATATTGAAATGAATAGTCATACTATGACGGATAGTCGAATGTGCTTAGAGACTATGTTATAAAGCCAATTGAAATCATGCTCTTTGTGTGTGGCTACTGAGCCGAAATTTGAAAGGTTTAATAAATGTTTTGTGTTTGAGCCTTAGTAACGAAGAAATGATATGGATGTGTTATGATTATTGATATATGTGTGCATGAGCATTGGAATATATCCGGGCTAAGACCCGAAGGCAATTATGCGAGTTGATATATCCGGGCTATGACCCGAAGGCAATTATGCGAGATGATATATCCGGGCTAAGACCCGAAGGCAATTATGCGAGTTGATATATCCGGGCTATGACCCGAAGGCAATTATACGAGATGATATATCCGGGCTAAGACCCGAAGGCAATTATGCGAGTTGATATGTCCGGGTTAAGACCCGAAGGTAAATGTGTTTGCGGCTATATTCGGTTAAATACCGAAGAAACTTGGGTTTGAATGTGAGCGTTTTGTGCTGTAACTAATTCAATAAATATGCTCGACCAACCCGAACGATAAGGTATGTTTGCATGTGCATTGGAAAAGTCGATTCGTTTTAAATAGTATTCGTGCGATCGGCTAACGAACTTTCGGCTTTTAGAAAGGTTGATACTTTGTATATATATGTTGTTGAAGTGTGAAGTAAGTATGATTATGTGAATGTGTGTTAAATAAAGTGACTTAGTTAGCTATGTGAATGTAATACTGTAGTCAAAGCCGATTTCATTACTTGAAACTTACTAAGCTTAAAATGCTTACCCGGTTGCTTTGGCTCTCTGTTTTATAGATTTTGTTCGTTAGCTATCGGATTCGGGATCAGCGAAGTCGAAGTCATCCACACTATCAAAGCTCTTTTGGTACTTTTTTTTAGTGAACTCTGGATATGGCATGTATAGGACTACCCCCTGTTGTTTAAGTACTTTTTGTGATGTATGTGTGTAAAGCCATGCGAAAATGGCTCGTAGAAGTGGAGTATGGCATTAGACCATTGGTGTTTATGTATGTATATATGGTTTCATGATGTGACTATGGTTTGGAATGGAAGTGTTGGGCAAATGATCAGCCATTGGAATGGCTAAATATGATCATACGTGGACCTATGTATGACAAAACCCTAGTTGGTCCATGGTAACCACAAAATAGGTAAAGTTTACCTTGAAAACAGATGCTGACAGCAGCAGTGGTGTAGATTTGAAAAATCACAAAAATTTGTAGGAATGGAATTAAATAGTGAATAAATTATTTAATCGAACCTTGATGAATCTATTTTCATATGAAAGTAACGAAACAATCATATGAACAGTATATTAAGAGATATTAAAGTTCTCGTGAAACGGTGTCAGAACGGTTTCTGGATCTCCTGTTTCGACTTTAAAAATTGACCATAAATTAACCAGGGATAATTAGGAGTCATACCATATATGTGTAGATTCCTCTCTGAGTCTAGTTTCTATAGAAACAAACTGCATCAGTATTGGAGCCCTGTACAAGGAGATATCCAAGTCGTAATGCGCAAAGGTCAGGGTAGTCGATCCCTGTAACATGGGAGACTTTGACTAATAAACTGTACTAATTGGCCCAACCAAAAATTCTAGGAAAAATTATGTAGATGGGCATGTGAGTCTAGTTTCAGGGAAAAATCACGAAACTGATTTTCGAGTTGTGAAACTCAAGATATGATTTTTAAAGCGACTATTACGCAGTTTGGCAGTGTCTGGAAAATTTTTTTTTAAAGTCTGTTAACACCTCGTGTTCGACTCCGGTGACGGTCTCGGGTTCGGGGTGTTACAATTGATTGGTATCAGAGCTACGGTTTAGTCGATTCTAGGACTACCGTAATGTGTTGGGGTCTAGCTATACATGCCATTTTATGTGATTAATTGATAGTGTGGTGATTTCTGACATTTGCAAATGTGTTTATTTATAGTAATGGATCCCAATCCCGACCGAGCGGTAGCTGATGATCTTGAGAGTGTAGCGCCTGCTCCCGCACAAGGGACAGCGCCGGTGGACTCTCAACCTAATGCTAGTAACCCGAATGATGAAGCTAGACAAGCTTTCTATAGCGTGATGAATGATTGGTTCAACCAATACATTCGAACTAACACGGCTGTTCCACAACCTCCATTCCCGACAAACACCACCCCCGCACCTACAATACCTCCGGTAACTGACCAAATAAGGTCAAATAAGCCCCCAGTTGACCGAATCCGAAAACATGGGGCTACTGAATTTAAAGCTACGGATAGCGACGATGCCGAGCAAGCTGAATTTTGGTTGGACAACACTATCCGGGTACTCGATGAGCTATCTTGTACACCCGATGAATGCCTAAAGTGTGCTATCTCCTTGCTACGTGATTCTGCCTACTATTGGTGGAGTACTCTGACTTCTGTTGTGCCCCGGGAGCAAGTAACTTGGGAGTTTTTCCAAACTGAGTTTCGGAAAAAGTATATCAGTCAGAGATTTGTTGATCAAAAACGGAAGGAATTTCTTGAGCTTAAGCAAGGTTCTATGTCAGTTACTGATTACGAGCGAAAATTTGTTAGACTTAGTAGATACGCTCGGGAATGTGTTTCGTCCGAGGCTGTCATGTGTAAACGCTTCGAAGATGGGCTGAATGAAGATATAAAAATGTTCGTTGGCATTCTTGAAATACGAGAGTTCGTAGTACTTGTCGAGCGAGCTTGTAAAGCCGAAGAGCTTAGAAAGGAAAAACAAAAAGCTGATGTGGGAACTGGGGAGTTTCGTAAAAGATCCTCGGGAAAGTCTCTTCAACAGGCATCGAAGAAATTTCGAAATGATGTGGGCCGATCTAGAGGCACTTCGGGCCTTTTTAGACGAGATCGTGATCGACCCCCTGTGGGTACACGAGGCACTTCGGTCGCCAGTGTTGGGAATGAACGTCAAGACAGAATGGAATGTCGACATTGCGGTAAATGGCATTCGGGGAGTTGTAGATTCCATGACCGCTCCTGTTACAAGTGCGAATCAGTGGACCACTTCATTAAAGATTGCCCGAGGCTGTCTGAACAGAATGTAAATCAGAGTGGGAAACCGGGTGCTACCACTGCTCGAGGTAGACCATCTAGAAATACGGGAAATGCTAGTGGTGGTCAGAGAGGATCTAGAGATGCTACGACCAGATCCGAGGCTCGTGCACCTGCTAGAGCATATGCTATACGTGCCCGCGAGGATGCTTCTTCGCCTGATGTTATTACCGGTACTTTTACTCTCTTTGATACTAATGTAATTGCTTTGATTGACCCCGGTTCTACTCATTCTTACATATGTGAAACCTTAGCATCCAGTAAGACTTTACCTATTGAGTCTACTGAGTTTGTAATTCGGGTGTCAAATCCCTTGGGTCGTTACGTGCTTGTCGACAAAGTGTGTAAGAAATGCCCCCTAGCAATTCGAGGTTCCTGTTTTCCGGCGGACTTGATGCTTTTGCCGTTTGATGAATTTGATGTTATCCTTGGGTTGGATTGGTTGACCGTGCATGATGCGGTTGTGAATTGCAAAAGCAAGACTATTGATTTGAGGTGTGCAAATAACGAAGTAATCCGAGTTGAGTCTACGGACTTGGATGGGTTGCCAGCTGTAATATCCTCAATGTTGGCCCAGAAATATGTAAGAAAAGGGTGCGAAGCATACCTTGCGTATGTACTGGATGACCAAGAACTAGAAAGGAAACCTGAATCTGTGCCGGTGGTTTGTGAATACCCGGATGTTTTTCCTGAAGAATTGCCGGGTTTACCACCTGTTCGGGAGATAGAGTTTGGTATTGAGCTTGTACCTGGGACTACGCCGATTTCGATAGCTCCGTATCGTATGGCACCAACTGAGTTAAAAGAGTTGAAAGCTCAGCTGCAAGAATTGACGGATAGAGGTTTCGCTCGGCCAAGTTTCTCACCTTGGGGTGCGCCAGTATTGTTCGTGAAAAAGAAGGACGGAACCATGAGGTTGTGCATTGACTATCGCCAACTGAATAAAGTGACGATAAAGAATAAATATCCATTACCGCGTATTGATGATTAGTTTGATCAACTAAAGGGGGCCTCAGTGTTCTCAAAAATAGATTTGAGATCGGGTTATTATCAGTTGCGGATTCGAGATTTAGACGTACCCAAAACTGCTTTCAGAACGAGGTACGGTCACTACGAATTCTTAGTGATGCCGTTTGGGCTCACTAATGCCCCGGCAGTATTTATGGATTTGATGAATCGGATCTTCAGACCATATTTGGATCGGTTCGTAGTTGTGTTCATTGATGACATCTTGGTCTATTCAAGAGATGAGACCGAACATGCTGAGCACCTGAGACTAGTGTTGCAAATTTTACGGGATAAGCAGTTATATGCTAAGTTCAGTAAGTGTGAGTTCTGGTTAAGAGAGGTTAGCTTCTTGGGTCATGTGGTATCCGCATCGGGTATTCGAGTTGACCCGAACAAAATTTCAGCCATACTTAACTGGAAACCTCCGAGAAATATTACTGAGGTTCGGAGCTTTTTGGGGCTCGCCGGTTATTACCGACGATTTGTCAAAGGTTTCTCGATGATAGCCACACCAATGACGAAGCTACTTCAAAAGGATGTTAAGTTCGAATGGATGGAGAAGTGTCAGAAAAGTTTCGATCAACTGAAAACTCATCTGACTGAAGCTCCAATTCTAGTGCAACCCGAATCAGGCAAGGAGTTTGTCATTTATAGTGACGCATCCCTACTTGGGTTGGGTTCCGTGTTGATGCAAGAAGGTCGAGTGGTGGCCTATGCGTCAAGACAATTAAAGCCACATGAGAAAAATTATCCGACCCATAATCTCGAACTAGCTGCCATCGTATTTGCTTTGAAAATATGGCGACATTACTTATTTGGTGAAAAGTGCCATGTATTTTCGGATCACAAAAGTCTCAAATATTTGATGACTCAGCGAGACTTGAATCTGCAACAAAGACGTTGGCTTGAGTTGTTGAAAGATTACGAGCTTGTCATTGATTACCACCCGGGAAAGGCTAATGTGGTTGCGGACGCCTTAAGTCGGAAGTCATTGTTTGCTTTACGAGCGATGAATGTGCATTTGTCTGTTCTACCCGACAATGTGTTAGTAGCTGAATTAAAAGCCAAACCATTATTGACTCATCAAATCCGTGAAGCTCAGAAAGTCGATGATGAATTGGTTGCAAAACGGGCTGAGTGTGTTCCGAACAAGGAATCGGAATTTCAAATTGATGGTGATGATTGTTTGAGGTTCAGAAGTCGTTTATGTGTTCCAAGGAATTCGGAACTCATTTCGATGATTCTGAACGAAGCCCATTGTAGCCGGATGTCAATTCACCCGGGGAGTACAAAAATGTACAACGATTTGAAACGTCAGTTTTGGTGGCATGGTATGAAACGAGACATCTCCGACTTTGTTTCGAGATGTTTAATATGTCAACAAGTGAAAGCGGAACATCAAGTGCCTTCAGGACTACTTCAGCCGATCATGATACCCGAGTGGAAATGGGATCGAGTCACAATGGACCTTGTGTCCAGACTGCCATTGTCAGCAAGTAAGAAAGATGCGATTTGGGTTGTTGTCGATAGACTAACTAAGTCGGCTCACTTTATCCCCGTGCGTACGGATTTTTCATTGGATAAACTAGCTGAATTGTATGTTTCTCAGATTGTGAGATTACACGGGGTACCGATTTCTATTGTGTCGGATAGAGATCCGAGATTCACCTCGCGATTTTGGAAGAAATTGCAAGATGCTTTGGGTACCAAGCTGCATTTTAGCACCGCTTTTCATCCACAAACCGATGGTCAATCCGAGCGGATAATTCAAATACTTGAGGATATGTTGAGATGTTGCATCCTCGAGTTCAGTAGTTCATGGGAACAGTATTTACCTTTGATTGAATTCGCTTACAACAATAGTTTTCAATCAAGTATTAAGATGGCACCTTACGAGGCTTTGTACGGTCGTAAATGCCGTACACCATTGTTTTGGACCGAGCTCGGTGAAAGTAAAATTTTCGGAGTTGATTTGATTAAAGACGCCGAGCAGAAAGTAAAGGTAATCCGTGAAAGTCTGAAGGTAGCCACAGATCGTCAAAAGTCGTATGCGGATTTAAAAAGAAAAGACATTGAATATCAGGTTGGAGATAAAGTGTTTCTTAAGGTTTCGCCTTGGAAAAAGGTACTCAGATTCGGCCGTAAGGGCAAATTGAGTCCGAGGTTCATTGGGCCGTATGAAATATCCGAAAGAATTGGTCCAGTGGCATATAGATTGATTTTACCCCCTGAACTTGAAAGGATTCACAATGTTTTTCATGTTTCGATGCTTCGACGTTATAGATCCGATCCGTCACATGTGATTAATCCCTCGGAAGTTGAAATTCAATCTGACTTGAGTTATGAAGAAGAACCGATTCGTATCCTAGCTCGTGAAGTGAAAGAGTTGCGAAACAGAAGGGTTCCGTTAGTTAAGGTGTTATGGCTCAAACACGGGATCGAGGAAGCTACTTGGGAAACTGAGAGCTCGATGAAAGAACGATACCCAAACCTATTCACCGGTAAGATTTTCGGGGACGAAAATTTCTTAAGTGGGGGAGAGTTGTGACAGCCCAAAACTGACCCTAGTCGGGAAGTGGTTTCGGGACTGCTAAACCGAGTCACCAAAATGTTTGAATGTGATATTATTGTCTAAAATATGTGATTATGAATGTGTGGAAAATTTCAAGCTTCGATTTAGTCAATTGCATGTGAATTTAGTCCATAGGACTTATGTGAGAAAGTTGTAAAAAAATGTGATAGGGTAATTTATAAGGACCAATTTAAGCAAGGAGTGAAAATATTGACTTTGCATGTCAAATACCCCTTTTTTATACATAGTGGCCGGCCATGATGGAGCTTATATTAGACTATGTGGTAAATTTCCATGAAGTGGACATTAGTTTAAGTAAAAGAAAAGAAATGATAAAAGAAATATTAAGGATACTAAAAGAAAAAAAAAGAAGAAGGAGAGAGGTTATCACCTTGTTCATCTTGGCCGGTTGTAGAGAGGAAGAGAGGAGGATAGCATTCGGTCATTTGAAACCTAAGGAAGGTTAGTCTTTTGTTTGGTTTTTGATAATTTTCACATTTTTGATATCATTGCTTTGTGTTCTTTAAACCCCATGGTTCAATTTTGTGAATTGATGATGATTTTGTGTTTTGCCATTGATGAGTGCTTGAGCTTTTTGATAGTTGTTGATGAAAAATGAAAGATATGTTAAAGATTAATATGTTTTGTGTTGAAGTTTTTGGTGATTTTGAGTAGTTAGGGCTAAATTACAAAAATAAATTTTTGAAGGACTCAAAGGTGGAATAAATGAAATGTATGGACTTATATGGGTACTAGGAAGATTCGGCCCTTAAGGAGTGTGACCAAATTTTGTGTATTTGGTGTTTTGTGGAATAAGGACTAAATTGTGAAAGTGCGAAACATTAGGGGTAAAAATGTAATTTACCCATTTATGCGTTATTAGACTAAGTTGAATGAAAATATGTTAAAACGAGATTTATTTGAATATGTTAAGATCAAGAAACCAAGAAATTGGATTTAGATCGGGGAAAAATCGAAAGTAGTTGAGTAGCCGATCAATTAGTCGACGACATCCGAAGAAAGTTATAAGCAATTAGATATTAAAATTTCGGAATAAATGTTAGTTATATATGCTGAAATGGAAATATGGTAAATGTATATATAGCTGAATATGATATGGGTGAATTATATGTTAAATTAAGGCTTGGTAAGCTAGCTATTAAGGTGAAATGCTAATGTTAGTATTTGATTTGGTAATAATCTGTTTGGGGACAGCAGCAGTAAGGTGATTTCGGAAAATCGCCATAAATTGTAGGAGTTGAATTAGAAGCTGAGTGAATTATGTCATTAAAGCTTGAAGAGTCTATTTTCTTACAAAAGAAACTATAAAAATAAAAGAGTTACCGATCTTGACATATTTGAAGTATTGTGGGGCTGAGTCAAAATGACTGCTGGATTCCCTGTTCTGTTTTTAGAAAATCATTATAAATTGTACAAAAATGATTATAAGATAAAATTTATATGCTTAGACTCCTTAATGAGTCTAGTTTCAAATGAGATCAAATACAACACATTTTGAAATCTGTAAAGTGAGAAATTGGATTCGTAGTGAAGAGTGGTCAGAATAGTCAAACAGTGAAACAGGGGAAACTTTAAGAAAAATCTGGTATTGATTGGCCAAGCCTAAAATTCTGAAAATTTTATGGATGGAAGATATACGAGTCTATATTCAGGGAAAATTAGCGGCAAGTGAGTTGGAGTTTAGTAGCTCCAGTTATAAATAATTTACTAACTACTGCTCAGGAAAACAGCTCGTAGTGAATATGTGATTTTGTTGTAAACATTAATGAAAGTTTGCTGATGAATTATTTATTGATTATTATAAAGCTTATTATAATCTATGTGTGTGAAAGTCGGATCAATATATATATTATTCTGAAAGTAATACTTGAATAGTCGATTAATGACTATTTTAAATTTTGTTGAACTTAAGCTCAAGAGCAAAGGGGAACTAGATCCGATAAAGGGAAGGAAAAAGTAATTGAATAGCCATTGAAGTCGTTCGACGACATTTGAGGTAAGTCTTCGAGTAATGACCCTACTTGAATTATATTGAAATGAATAGTCATACTATGACGGATAGTCGAATGTGCTTAGAGACTATGTTATAAAGCCAATTGAAATCATGCTCTTTGTGTGTGGCTACTGAGCCGAAATTTGAAAGGTTTAATAAATGTTTTGTGTTTGAGCCTTAGTAACGAAGAAATGATATGGATGTGTTATGATTATTGATATATGTGTGCATGAGCATTGGAATATATCCGGGCTAAGACCCGAAGGCAATTATGCGAGTTGATATATCCGGGCTATGACCCGAAGGCAATTATGCGAGATGATATATCCGGGCTAAGACCCGAAGGCAATTATGCGAGTTGATATATCCGGGCTATGACCCGAAGGCAATTATGCGAGATGATATATCTGGGCTAAGACCCGAAGGCAATTATGCGAGTTGATATGTCCGGGTTAAGACCCGAAGGTAAATGTGTTTGCGGCTATATTCGGTTAAATACCGAAGAAACTTGGGTTTGAATGTGAGCGTTTTGTGCTGTAACTAATTCAATAAATATGCTCGACCAACCCGAACGATAAGGTATGTTTGCATGTGCATTGGAAAAGTCGATTCGTTTTAAATAGTATTCGTGCGATCGGCTAACGAACTTTCGGCTTTTAGAAAGGTTGATACTTTGTATATATATGTTGTTGAAGTGTGAAGTAAGTATGATTATGTGAATGTGTGTTAAATAAAGTGACTTAGTTAGCTATGTGAATGTAATACTGTAGTCAAAGCCGATTTCATTACTTGAAACTTACTAAGCTTAAAATGCTTACCCGGTTGCTTTGGCTCTCTGTTTTATAGATTTTGTTCGTTAGCTATCGGATTCGGGATCAGCGAAGTCGAAGTCATCCACACTATCAAAGCTCTTTTGGTACTTTTTTTAGTGAACTCTGGATATGGCATGTATAGGACTACCCCCTGTTGTTTAAGTACTTTTTGTGATGTATGTGTGTAAAGCCATGCGAAAATGGCTCGTAGAAGTGGAGTATGGCATTAGACCATTGGTGTTTATGTATGTATATATGGTTTCATGATGTGACTATGGTTTGGAATGGAAGTGTTGGGCAAATGATCAGCCATTGGAATGGCTAAATATGATCATACGTGGACCTATGTATGACAAAACCCTAGTTGGTCCATGGTAACCACGAAATAGGTAAAGTTTACCTTGAAAACAGATGCTGACAGCAGCAATGGTGTAGATTTGAAAAATCACAAAAATTTGTAGGAATGGAATTAAATAGTTAATAAATTATGTAATCGAACCGTGATGAATCTATTTTCATATGAAAGTAACGAAACAATCATATGAACAGTATATTAAGAGAGATTAAAGTTCTCGTGAAACGGGGTCAGAACGGTTTCTGGATCTCCTGTTTCGAATTTAAAAATTTACCATAAATTAACCAGGGATAATTAGGAGTCATACCATATATGTGTAGATTCCTCTCTGAGTCTAGTTTCTATAGAAACAAACGGCATCAGTATTGGAGCCCTGTACAAGGAGATATCCAAGTCGTAATGCGCAAAGGTCAGGGTAGTCGATCCCTGTAACATGGGAGACTTTGACTAATAAACTGTACTAATTGGCCCGACCAAAAATTCTAGGAAAAATTATGTAGATGGGCATGTGAGTCTAGTTTCAGGGAAAAATCACGAAACTGATTTTCGAGTTGTGAAACTCAAGATATGATTTTTAAAGCGACTATTACGCAGTTTGGCAGTGTCTGGAAAATTTTTTTTTAAAGTCTGTTAACACCTCGTGTTCGACTCCGGTGACGGTCTCGGGTTCGGGGTGTTACAGTTGATGCTATTTGCTTACAGCTGTTCCCATTCTCGTTGAGGAACAAAGCAAAACAATTGTTAAACTCTTTACCATGAGGTTCCATCACTATATGGGCTCAAATGATTGAGATATTTTAGCAGAAGTACTTCCCACCGGCTAAAACAACCAAGTTGAGGAATGATATCTCTTGCTTTGTTCTGATCGATGTAGACACTTTATACGATACATGAGAGAGATACAAGGTGCCCTTACCATGGGTTACCTTTATGGTTACAAGTTCAAATCTTCTATAATGGTTTGAATCCATCAATTAGGCTTTTAATCAACGTAGCATCTGGTGGAACTCTAAACAATAAAACACCAAAAGCACCTTATGAATTTATTAAGGAGATGACACTGAATAATTATCAGTGGTAATTCATGAGGACAAAATTGATGAAAGCAATCGGTGTCTTTAATTTAGATGCAGTAACCATGTTATCAAACTAGGTAGAAATATTAAATAAAAAATTGATGGTTTATATATTTCTACGCAGGTAAATTAGGTGATGCAATGCGATGCAAATGGAGGTGGAATAAATAATCTAAAATATTTACCCTTTAGTCCTAGCACAAAGAATAAGCAAATCAATTATATGGGTACTAATTCTAGACCTCAAAATAACCCTTATAGTAATAACTATAATACAGGTTAGAGGAACGACCCAAATTTCTTATGGGATGGTCAAGGAAATCGAAGATCACAACCCCTTCGAGCTTTAAACAACCTTATCAGCAAGAGAATAAGCCGAACCTTGAAGAGATGTTGGAAAAATTTAGTTCAGTGTCAGAGACTCATTTTCAAAACACCAAGACAGCTTTGAAAAATCAGCAAGCATCAATTCATGGGCTCGATAATCAGATTAAGCAGCTTGCTAAATTGGTTTCAGAAAGGCAGCAAGGTAGTTTACCTAATAACACCAAACCTAACCCAAAAGAGCATGTGAAGGCAGTTACATTGAGGAATGGGAAAGTGTTGGCTGAGCCCAAAAAGAAGTTGCAACAGGAAACTGATAAGGCAAATGATAAGGGGGTAAAACCCAAAGAAATTCAGACACCAGTGCTTAAAGAATATAAACTGCCAATCCCATATCCGAAAAAGTTGAAGAAAGACCATATGGATGAACAATTTGGTAAATTTCTTGAACTTTTTAAACAATTACATATTAACTTACCTTTTGTTGAAGTTATTTCACAGATGGCCACATATGCAAACTGTTTAAAGGAGCTATTAACAAATAAAAGGAAGTTTGAAGAGCTATCCATTATGAAACTCAACGAGGAATGTTCAGCTATTTTCCAAAATAAACTGCCAACTAAGTTGAAAGATCCAGGAAGTTTTACAATTCCCTATTTTATTGGTAGTTTAACCATTGAGAAAGCATTAGTAGATTTGGGTGCTAACATTAATTTGATACCTTATAAAATGTTCAAGAAACTTGGTCTTGGGGAACCAAAACACTAGGATGAGTATTCAATTGGATGATGGATCTGTTAAATATCCTAGGGGCATTATTGAAGATGTACTTGTAAAAGTAGATAAATTCATATTCCCTATTGATTTTGTTGTACTTGACATGGATAAGGTTGTTGAGGTGCCTTTAATTTTAGTTTGCCCTTTTTTAGCCACAGTTAGAGCTATCATTGATGTGGGTGATGGTAAACTTGTGCTTAGGGTTGGTGATGAGGAGGTCATTTTTAAAATCTATGATGGAATGCGATTCTCTAGAGAACAAGATGATTCATGTTATTTTATTAACTCTATTGATCATGTTATTCAACATTCATTGCAGGAAATCGTTCATAAGGACATGTTGGAACGATGTCTTGCTTAAGGAGAGGAGGTAGATGGCAGTAATGCTATGATAAGTGAGACGAAAAGTGATTTAGATTCTAATAAGTCTTTACTAAAATAGAAAAATTATGAGGACATTGAGGTAAGTAAGGAATTAAAATTAAAACCGTCTATTGAAGAACTTCCCAAATTAGAATTGAAGTAATTACCAAACCACATAGAGTATGCATTTCTTGGAAACAATTCTACATTACCAGTGATTATTGATTCATATTTAAAGTTGAATGAGAAAGATGAGTTATTGTAAGTGCTGAAGGAACATAAAAGAGCTATAGCCTGGAAGATTTCTGACATTATAGGAATTAATCCTTTTTTTGCACCCATAAAAATTTAATGGAAGATGAGTACAAACCATGTGTGCAAGCTCAAAGAAGGTTAAATCTGAACATGAAGGAATTTGTTAAGGCTGAGGTAATTAAACTTGTAGATATTGAAGTTATTTATCCTATTTTTGATAGTACAGGTTCTTCCTAAGAAAGGAGGAATGACTGTTGTGACCAACGAGAAGAACAAGTTGGTTCCAACAAGAGCAGTCATGGGATGGAGTTTGTATTAACTATAGAAAGTTGAACGATGCCACAAGAAAAGACCATTTTCTACTACCATTCATAGATCAAATGTTGGAGAGATTATCTGGTCACATGTTTGCTTGCTAGATAGACTTTCTAGCTACTTTCAAATCCCGATAGCCCCCGAGGATCAAGAAAAAATGACATTTACATGTCCATATGGTACGTTTTCTTATCGAAGAATCCCTTTTGGATTGTGTAATGATCTTACATTTTCCATATGGTACGTTTTGTTATCGAAGAATCCCTTTTGCATTGTGTAATGATCTTACTATTTTTCAATGTTGCATGTTAGCCACATTTGATGAACTTGTAGAAGACATTATGGAGGTATTTATGGACGACTTCTCGGTATTCGGTAATTCTTTCCATCTTTGTTTTTAAAATTTAAAACAAGTTTTAATGAGATGTGAGTAAATGAACCTTGTGCTTAATTAGGAAAAATATCACTTCATGATTCGAGAAGGTATTGTGTTGGGCCATAAAATTTCTAGTAAAGGGATTGAGGTTGATAGAGCGAAAATTGAAACCATAAAAAAACTACCTCCCACTAATTTAGTTAAGGCTATTTGAAGTTTTTTAGGACATGCTAGGTTCTATAAAAGGTTTATCAAAGATTTTTCTAAAATAGCGAAGCCTTTAACTAATTTTCTAGAAAAAGATGTGTCATTCGATTTTAGTCAGGAATGCTTAGAAGCATTTAATATTCTTAATGGAAAATTAATTAATGCCCCGATTGTGGTTGCACCTGATTGGATTTTACCCTCTGAACTAATGTGTAATGCGAGTGATTTTGCAGTAGATGCAGTTCTTGGACTGTGAAGAGACAAGCATTTTCAGCCAATCTATTATGCTAGCAAGACTTTGACAGATGCATAAGAAAATTACACTACTACAGAAAAAGAATTGCTACTTGTGGTTTTTGCATTCGATAAATTGAGACCCTATTTAGTATTGTCTAAAGTTGTTTACACTGACCATTCCTCTCTTCACTACCTTCTAACTAAATCAGATGCAAAAACTCGACTTATAAGGTGGATTTTATTATTACAGGAATTTGATTTAGAAATCCAAGATAAGAAAGGAGCTAAAAATCTTGCAGTAGATCACCTTTTAAGACTAGAAAATCCCCATCTCAAGGAGCTTAATGAGAATAAGATAAATGATTAGTTTTTTGAGGAACAACTCTTGGTTGTAACTGATTCTGAAGTCTCTTGGTTTGCGGATATCGTGAATTACTTGGATGCTAAATCCTACCAAAAGGGTTGATTCATCATCAAAAGAAGCGATTCATTGCCGATGTGAAAAATTATTTTTGGGAGGATCCTTTTCTTTTTCGTGTATGTGCAGATCAAGTAATTCGAAGGTGTGTTACAAAATCAGAAGCAAATAAAATCTTGGAACACTGCCACTTAAGACCGATAGGAGGACATTACAGTGGGATTGGGACAACACATAAAACACTTGAATTAGGTTTTTATTGGCCTACATTATTTAATGATGCTAACAAGTATGTTGCTTCTTGTGATAGATGCCAAAAAACAGGTAATATTTCTGAACGTGATGAAATGCCTCAAACTTATATGCTTTCATGTGAAATTTTTGACATCTAGAGCATTGATTTCGTCGAACCATTTCCTAGCTCTTTTGGTCATAAATACATAATAGTAGCTGTTGATTATATGTCAAAATCAGTAGAAGCTCAAGCTTTGCATACTAATGATGCTAGAGTGGTAGTTCAATTTCTTAAGAAGCTCTTCTGTCGATTTGGAACACCTAGAGCGATTATTAGTGATAGTGGTACACATTTTTGTAACACGCAATTTGATAAGATCCTTAAGAAGTATGAGGTGCATCATAGACTAGCTACCCCTTATCACCTTCAAACTAGTGGTCAAGTTGAAGTTGCAAATCAAGAACTCAAACGCATCCTAGAAAAAACTGTAGAGTCAAATAGAAAGGATTGGGCTTTTAAAGTAGATAATGCTTTATGGGCTTATAGGACTGCTTATAAAACACCCATAGGAACATCTCCTTACAAACTTGTATATGGAAAGAGTTGTCATTTACTGCTTGACCTCGAACACAAAGTATTTTGGGCAATAAAATTTCTAAACTACGACTCTAAACTTGTAGGTGAGAACAGATTGTTGCAGCTAAATGAGTTAGACAAGTGGCAAGCTAATGCTTATGAGAACTCGAGACTATACAAAGAAGTGACAAAGTGACGCAACAATTGTCGTTTGAAGCAGCCCAAATAATTCACAGTTAGGGATCGTGTTCTTTTATACAATTCAAAGCTCAAATTATTTCCCGGAAAGCTAAAATCAAGATGGTCAAGTCCATTTATGGTACAAACTGTTTTTCCGTACGGTATGATAAAGGTAACACATCCGGCATATGGCATATTCAAGGTAAATGAAATCGACTCAAATTTTATAGTGGGGACGATTTTAGAAATGATAGAGAGGAGCTTCGGCTCTGAGAACCACCGTAATCGTGCACAAGGTAAAGTCGAGCTTAGACTCTAAATAAGCACTTCTTAGGAGGTAATCTGAGTGTTTAACTTCTGCTAATTATTTTAATTTATTTGCATGCTAATTTAAAATTAAATAAAAAAATGTTTTCGACCCACATGGCCTGGACACACGAGCGTGTCCCAAGCCGTGTGCACAATGGGGTATTCGATAATCAGTCACACAGCTTGGCGACATGGTTGTGTACACAATTGAGTGTTCTACTGTGAGTTACACGATGGGAAGACATGGTCGTGTAACTTACAGGGCCTGGACACACGAGTGTGTCCTTGGCCCTGTAAGTACTGGGAGTTAATTTTTCCAAATTTCAAAGGTTACATGGCCTGAGGTGGTCCACACGGCCTGGACACAAGGTCGTATGGCACAAACGGCTTGGACACACGGGTGTGTCCTAGGCTGTGTGAGTATTTGAGCTAATTTTTCAATTTTAATTTAAAGTTAGTGAGTTACACGGGCAAAAGACACGACCGTGTACAAGATATGACTAGGACACATGGGCGTATGTGAGGCCGTGTGCACCACACGGCCTTACAAAAGGCGTGGAAGAAACAAAGGTGATCATACACGACCTAGACACACAGGCATGTTCGAGGCCATGTGAAGACTAGGCTTAGAGTTTTAAATCACACACGGACTGAAGAAGTGCCATACGGGCGTGTGATATGACTCTGTGGCCCAACACAGGCCTTTACACGACCGTGTCACCCTTTTAAACCAAACCTTAATTTTTTTTCCCTTGTGTTTTCTTCTTCCTCACTTCTTTCCCCCGTCGTCGATTTGCCTTTACCCACATTGACCCCCATTCCGGCCACCCACTCCGTCGCCCCTACGCCCTAGCCTTTCTCCTTCCTATTTCCCCCTTCCCTTTCCCTTTTTTTCTCATCCATCCAGCCTTCATAGCCTCAACTCAATCTTCCACCATCACCCATTTCGATTCACCATTCCCCCATTTCCATCTTCTTCCTTACTGGTCAAAGGGAGAGCATTGGCATCGCCGGTACATTCGACGTATATTTTTTACGGAGCATGGCCACGGGGTGCACATTTAATCTTGCCTACTTCCTTGCCCTTGCTTGCCGCCATTAAACAAAGCATAGTAGGAAGGGTCTTATCTACGTAGGCCCTTACGTGACTCACCTCGCATGACACTTCGGTCTCCTCGACACTCTGGAGTAATCTTCCTTATTCACACTGGTTGGACAGCTGGCCCCATAGAGGTTATCGAGTATTAGTCACATGAGGAGGATCAAGTGACTACGTGGAGTGGATCCTCCTCAATACCGATTATCTCATTCTGACCCTCAGGATGAGCATGCGGACTTCACTGATGATGTCCCCTTCCACTACGAGGATCCACCTCCTCATCCATCTTAGAGTCACCATCCTGCTACTTCTGTTGCCACCTTAGCGGAACTCTCCAAGTGGTTCACTCGTTTTGAGCGACACTGTTTTGAGCGGTTTGACAGTATTGATGTGAATTTGCAGCAGATCTATCAGCACCTTGGATCAAAAAAATGTGCAAGTGTACACAATCGCAACAAGTAATAAAGTGACAAGTAAATGTCCAGTTATTGTACCCATAGGGACTGTGTAAAAAAATTATTTATGAAATAAAATTCAAATACTTTGGTGATTAAAAGTATTTCGATTTTGAGGAAGTGGTTAAAAACTAAAATTTAACAAATTAAAATAAAATAAAATAAAAATAAAAGTTCCAATGCACAATTTCAAAAGATGGTTTTAATCAAGATAACATAATTGTGTTAGATTAATTATATTTCTTAACTTAATATTACTAAAACAATGTTCATGTTGTTACGAAATAATTCACGACAACTTGGTAATTTGTTAACTATAGCACATACAGACTTACTAAATTAACTAATCTCTTGAACATATCACTATGCCAATTTAAACAATTAATCAATTTAAATAAGCAAGTAAAAGATTAAGTGAGGTAACAATATATACCTACATTGAAATAGTTTAATCACAATAATCTTACAAGTTATGCAAGGCTAACGTACCGTTTAATACCGTCGCTAATTTAACCCTCAGCTACCTTAGAAGATTGAACATGCACTGATTAGGTATTGTAATTGCAACACTATTAATAATTAATTCATTAGTTACCTTACAATTATGATGCAAGAATAACTTCATCATGGTGTTACTTAATCAAACATTTTACCAAGACCTATAACAACACGAACATAATTTCAATAACTTAAGTGGACGAAATGCAATCAACCTAACATGAATTAAATTTAAGCCATGTTAATTAAATTAAGAATAAAAACATAAAAAACTATTCATAAACATGTTCGTAACAACAACAATAAAAGTTAAAAGATAGGAAACTAGAATCAAATCCCGTGATTCTTCGAAGTCTGACTAGTTTGCTCCGCTCCTCTTTCTCTGACCGTTCCTATTGAACCAAGGCTTTTATAAGTACTTGAATGTTGCTACCAATGATTATTGAAGGGATCCTTTTCAAGAGGGGAAATTGACAAGGGAATGGAAGGGAAAAATGGAAAGCAAAGGAAGGTTTGGAAGAGAGAAAATGAGAGAGAAGTGAAGAATGAAATGTGTGAGAGGTGTGTTGAAATGAGTAGCAAAGGCGGGTATTTATAGGTGGGATTAGCTGCTAAAAATAGAAAAATTTCAGTAGCCATAGACCCCCTTGGCCGGCCACACATGTGGCAAGTTTGAAGGTTTCAAACTTGCTAAATTTAGCTAGGGGCAAATCTACAAAAGCTTGATAAGTGGAGTGGTTTGAATGCAATTTCAAGGAAACTTCAAGGGCTGATTTGCAAGTCAAATAATCAACAAATTTGAGCTAATTGGGTCAGCATGTTGGATGGCTTTGGGTAGCCCATTTGCTCGATTGGGTCGATTTTCTAGGTTTAGCACAATTGGGCCTCATTTCATAATTTAATTAATAATAATTATTTAACCCAAAATAAATTGGATTAAAATTAAAATTAGTTATATTATGAATTAATATTCATAATTTGGACTGCCTTAGGCTGAAAAATTAATTTGCCTTGATTCTTCAAAAATCGCTTCCTAGATTAGCATTTCTAGCAGTGTCTGCTAAGCCAATTTTCACCCTTTATCTGCATCTATCAAAAATATATCAAAATTTATCAAAATTTATTATAAAATGAATTAAAATTCAATATGTTAATAATTTAAGTACAATTTAATTATTTTATATTTTTTGACAAGAATTACTGCAAAATTGCATAAAATTGAGTTAAAAAAAGGCATGGAAAAGTTTATATATTTTCGTGTTTCCACACCTCCATATATCTTCTTCAGCGCCGACGCCTTACAATCATGATGCCTCTGACGATGAATACCACTGATTTTAGTTTTATTTTTATTTTTTATTTTTGCTTTTAGTTGTTTTATTTTTATTTTCTTAGACTTATTTCATTTATTATCTTTTGAATTATATTCTTATTTTTATGGTTGTTTCTAATCGATTTTGTAACCTCTTAATCTTTTTTATTATTTGTATTTATTTTCTTATTAGTTTGCTTGGAACCATGCAATACATTTAGATTTGCCTACATTTAGATTTGCCTACATTTCTTATATTCACCATCTGACTAATTCATCCATATTCAAGGCAGTTTTAGTTTTCTCCCTCTCTTATGATATTCTGCTTATGCTGTGCTTATATATGTAAATCTTAAGTATAGGGAGGTTATTCATATAATTATTGGAAAATCCCTAAATTATTTCTTGTGTTTAAGTGATTTTCTTATACTTCCATTAGAATGAATTTTTGTCTATTTGGGATTTTTACTGATCTGTTTTGGATCAATTTGTAGATATTTGTGCATTGGTTGATTTAAAATTTAAGACATGAGAGAATCAAGCATGAAATGTTAGTTTTTAGAATTAAAAATTTTTGGTTGTTTCCTTGAATTGAGGTATTATCTTGAAGTTTTAAATTTGCAAGTTTGACATCAAAAACCATGATTTTTTGTGAGATTTTGAACCTTTAGAGCATAAAATTTTCATGCACATTCAATTATTGGTTATGAGTGTGACAACTTGATTCGTTATTCTAGAACTTCCTTCGATTATACATGTCGAGACCACACTTTTGATTTGATATACTGAAATGATAAAGACACTTAGGTTTTAACCCACTTATCTCATAAAAATCCTACCTTTGTAATTCACCCTTAGTGAACCCTGTTGAGACTAACACATTGTTTCTTAATTTACCCATTAATGTTAACCCATAACTCATTTTTTATTCATTAAGAACTCTTACTGTTTTAGTGACTCCCTTTTTGTCGAAATTTGATTTGGTTAATTCCCCTAACTATGCTCTTTTGTTTGATTTGCTGAATTATTTCTTCTTGTTCTCAAAATATATATTGATTATTAATTAGTTATTTATTGGTTGAGCTTGAACAGTTAAATTTATAAATTGAGAAGAACCTCTTTTTTTTATTGTTAAATAGTTTTGATTGATGCACTTTTTTTTAATTCAACATTTGTTTATTTTTCCTAGTTTAGGAATTTATCAACTCGATCTTGATTATAAACAACTTTTATAGTTTTTTCCACACCCTTAACCTAAACCCCATTACAACCTCTTTAAGACATTTTGATTAGTGTGTCATATCATTTTATAGTGGTGGAGATTTGATTTTCAAGAAAACTTATGGTAATGGCATTTCTTGTTCGACTAATTGCGTGCATATTTATTGAACCTTAAACACTTTGAGTGATTTGAGTGAATCTTTAGTGAGGATGTCAAGTCTTGTCTATTTTGAATTAAAAGTAATTACTTAGACAAAGGGAGATACGGATGTTTTCGTGCTTTAAAATTTTTCAACTTGGATTGTTTGAATCTTTAGTGCCATTTTAGTTGAATTATCAATTCATGATTATTTGTGAATTACTTCGAAACATTATTGATAAGAATTACAAGTTGAGAAAGATTAACTTTAATGTGAGTTGAGAATTTTTCTTGAGGACAAGCAAATGCTTAAGTGTGGGGATATTTGATAAATGATAAAACTAACATATTTTAATCTCATTCTTAATGTGTTTTTGGATGTTTATTTATTCAAATTGGTGAATTTGATGCTCCTAATCCTATTAATTCATGTTCTTATACTTAGGTGAGCATTTGGGAGAAAAAGGAGCAACAAACAAGCGAAAATCAGAGAAAAAGAGAAGATTTTAGGATCCACACGGGCTGGACACATGCTCATGTGAGCCACATGGGCTAGACACACGGCCATGTGCCAGCCCGTGTTGATTTTGCAACCTACTTCCCAAACGCATAGAAAAACACAATTTTTAGGCTTTCCAAGCATTCTAAAGTCTATAAATACCAAATAGAAGAAGAGATATGAGGGCCATCGGAGAAGATCGAAGAAAACAACTCGAAGAACACCATTGGAGCCAACTCTGAAGTAGATTCCCATCAAGATCGAAGACCTCCTTTTAATTTCTTTTGAAGTTTTTATGAGTTTATTTGTTTCTTGTGGTTTTTCTTACTTTGAGATATTTTCATATAGAATTTTGAACTAATTCCCTAGATAACTAAGGAAGATGAAACCTATGATGAATTCTATTATTTAATTTTTATTTTATGCGATAAATACTTGATTCTTGTTCTCAATTATGTATGCTTATTTCTTGTTTTAATATTTTCAGGATATTAATTCATGTTTAATGTGCTTAATTCAGTGGAGGAAAGGTCCTTATTTAATAGTAGATCTAGCATAATTGAGTGGAGTTGCATGCAATCCTAAAAATGGGACAACATAAATCTATCGGATTATAGTCAAATCTAATAAGGGAATCCATAAATCGAGTTAATGCAAAGATAGGGGGTTTTAATTAGAAAGACATTTCAATTAATCAACTTAGAGTCAGTTGCTCTTACTCTCGAAAGAGATATTAGCATAATTTAGGGATTTCTACGGATCAAGTCACCAAATGAATAAATCATTTAACTCAGATTCATAATAATAGATAAAGTCTAGGTGGATTCTTTCCTGTGTATTGTCTCTCTCATTGGTTATCATTCGGTTATTTTCGTAATTTATATTCTGTTGAGTTCTTATTTAGATTAGTTTTGTAATTTTAGGTTAAAACCAATCACTCCAATTTGTCAGCTAAATAATAGGAAAACGGTAATTACTAATACTTTTAGTCCTTATGGATACGATATTTCTACTCACCATAACGATATTATTTATCGATAGGTGCACTTGCCTTAGTCGTATTTTTAGTTAGTCACGTGAGACACATCACAAAGTTATGTTTTGTGCTTGAGATGTGGCATTATAGCCTTGTTATGATTGAAGTTGTTTTGGTATAAATGTGGCGACTTTGAATGGCATATTGGTTACAAGAAATATGTTGATTGAATTGGTATGTTTATATGTGTTTGAAAGGTGTGTAGGTCTATTGAATCAATGCACAATTAGAGTGGATGATTGGGCAAGTTTTGGACTTAAAATGATTTGTTTATAGGGTCAATTTATAGAGCACACAACCTGGCTACACGGTCGTGTGTAACTTATTATTTCAAGTCAGTGAGTTACACGGCCTATGACACGACTATGTGACATAAGCCAGAGAGTTACACGGTCTGGCACACGGTCTATATAATAGCCTATTTTTCAGTGGTGTCAAAAACAATGGTTTTGAGGCCACCAAATCTGACGAGTAAGCGTGTAAATATTATTATTTAATATTTACGAGTCAAATATGGTTTTAAAAATGTTTTTGATTTGATAAATTATGATATATAAGCGATTTATTAAGTTCAAGTGGTAAGACCCTAAGGTAAAATGGTTTTAGAAAATAAGGTATCGAGACCTCGTTTCTATAAACCAAGCCATAAATATTTTTATAAATATATATGGAGTGTCATTAAGGTGGTATTAAAGCTTTGTTGAAAAATTTCAACGTTTCAATAGTTAATTAATTAAAAAGGACTAAATCGTAAAAGATGTAAAATTTAATCACTATTTAATTTGAGTGATTAAATGGTTAATTGAATAAAGGAAAAGGGATTTAAATGGTAATTAGACCATTCAAGGTTAAGCAAGGTTTAAATAGTCATTTGATAATTAAATTGAAATAAATAAAACTAAATTGTTTATTCATCTTTTACATTGTCTTTTTTACGAATTATTAAGGGAGAAAGAAGCCATTGTTAACCTTGGAATTTCAGCAATTTGAAAAGCCAAATTGATCAAGTTCGAGTGGAAAAATCAAGGAGAATGAAAATTACCAAAATGCCCTGAATATTGGTATTTTTGCAAGTTAGCCAGGTAAGTTCATATGAATTGTATTCAGTAAAATTTTGATTAAATTGAATGTTAATATGTGATTATATTGTGATTAAATCAATATATATGTGTTAGTATGCAATTTATCTTGTAATCAAATGATGGAAATCCAACGATGTTTTAACGACTACCGAGTCTCATTTGAACCTTAGGAATTCATAAGATACAAATGACATGTCATTAGGGTTTACATGATTCAGGTGCTAGTCTTGAATGTCCTACCGATGGTTGAGGTTCGGCATGTGTTGTAGATACTCTACAACTCATGTGAGCAGCATCATGTAGCTACGTTCCGACTCACAGCTCGTGTGAGCAGGCCCATTTTCAAAGCTCATGTAGAAACTATATTGATTTCATAGCGCGCATTCGACAAATTGCTGAAGCTCTCAATTGGGAATTGTTTTGTGAGAAAAGACCGAGTACAAATAAGGAACTAGTTCGTGAATTTTATGCGAATTTGACCTAAAATGAATTGACGAAAGTTTTTTTCTAGAGGAATCAAGGTACTAATAACCCCAAACGCTATTAATGAATTCTTTGAATTACCTGATTTCGAAGATGATAAATATTCTTCCTTGATGAAAAATTTTGAGACTAAAAATCTGTAAGATATTCTCGAGGAACTTACAGTTCCAAGTTCTAAGTGGATTGTGTCAAAGTAAGGAATTCACACTTGTCGTAGAGAATATTTGACACCACTAGCGAATGTATGGTTCTATGTCATTCGATTTAGTTTTATGCCTATTTCACATGGGACTACAATTTTATTAGAGCGAATGATCTTATTATACTCGATTTTAATTGGAAAGACCATTGATGTGGGAAATATCATTTTGAGAGAAATGCGAAATTGTGTCACTAGACGTTCTAGCCTAGCTTACTTTCCCTTTATCATAACAATTTTGTGCTTGAAAGCTAAAATTCTTACAAACGTAAAGAAGATAGGTTATAGCCAGGGCACAATCACAGATTGGGACCTCTACCGAATAACCGGAGATTCTGTTCTCCGGCAATGAGTTAAAGAGAGTGAGGATCCCGAAGAAGAAAAATATCCCATAGAGATCAAACTAATGTAGTCAATTGAAATCCCTAATAAGGTAGAACCAATGGAACCAACAATCGAACCTGACATGACAACCTCAATGTTCAGAACTCAATCGCCTTATCCAGATCTTCAAGATGAGCTGTCAAAATTGATGGACATAATGCAACATATGTAGTGACAGCAACAAGCTTATTAGAGATATTCAAAAATACGGGATGACTCAATGAGAAGCGCTTTAACAAAAATATGCAATGACCCGCTTATTTTTGTGCCTAAGTTTCCAGATTTCATATTTGAACCATGGAGTCCACTATCGAAGAGGGAGTGAAGTGATTCATGCAAAAACAAAGATTATGGAGCAAAAGATGAGTCGAATTCTAATGGATCTGCAAATAAATAAAAAAGAGGGGGATCTTAACTTTGTTTTATTTTTCTTCTTAGGTTATTTAATGTTTTAGAATTAGGTTCTATTAGGATTTTTTTTTATCGCATAATAAAACAAGAGATGGAAATCATAAATAAAAATGAACAAGTTGCAAAGTACAAAGTGTGGCAATAGATATATACGTGTCTAGGATTAGATCTAAAGAAAGCTTGGTACTTAGACAGTCAGATTGACTCACCTCTTTTTTAGAATTCTACCTGGTGTATATTATCTATTCATTTTTAACAATGAGGACATTGTTCATCTCAAGCAAGGGGACCTAAAAATTGAAATTATTTCCTCTCAGAATAAAAATTTCTTTTAATTATGATTAGGATATATTTTGTTCAAAAATTTGAAATTTTGTTAAGTATGCTAAACTTCAGTATGAATAAAATTCTATTATTTCAATAATTGTTATATTAGTAGAATTATGACATAAATGTATTCTTAATAAAGCATGCAAATCATACCATAAAATTTTTAGTTCCTTAAGAAAATTAGGCATGCATGAAAGTTTAAGTCTATAGAATTGACTTAGTAGTTTCTTGAGGCGAAATCCTAGGAAGCATGGAATGTTGAAAATGATTTAGCCAACTTTTTTTGGACTGTTTGATCCTTTCAAGCCAACCTTGATGAATTTTTATCCCTTGAAACCCAACTTTGAGACTATATGGCCTAATTTTATTTGAACCTTTGCAATATTTAGCCATCACTTCTCTCTAGTCAGCTTTAAATTATCTCAAACATTAGACTCAGTACTATTCAAAATATTCTTTGAAAATAAGTTTGGGGGAGTTGAAAAGAAGCACCAAATTCTCCAAAAATTATAGTATATACAGCAAAATGCTCGTGAAAAAAAAAGAGAAGAGCATATGTACTTGAAAGAAAATAGATGTACAAAAGAGTATGTGAGAGCAAAATAATTTGGTGTATTGAAGGTAAATATTCTGAAGGTCTGAATGAAGTTGAGTCTAGGGTTTTTAGCCAAAATTTATCTATCTTTTACCTACCCTAGCCTAGCCACGTTACAACCTATTTAAAAGACCTATTGATTCAAGTTTCTGGGCTACCTACATTAGTGGAGAGAAATTAATATGTTCAACATATGAAGGTATAAATTAAACTTGATGATTGCAGCTTAACCTTAAATAAGGAAATAAAACCAAATTGGTAGGTATTTAACATGTCTTTATTGAGTAAGCATTTAGTTTATTTTTATTTTTATTTTTATTTTTGCTATCATAATAGTAATTGAGATTAATTTGAATGATATATATACTTAAGTAGCATAAATATCAAATTTCTTATTCTTGAGCATAAGTATACTAAATTCATAATTTTGGGAAGAATGTTGTTCTGAAGTAATTTTTTAAAGGTGTTTCTGAGAAATTCTTTTCAATTTGTGCATTACTTGGGACGAGCAATGAATTAAGTTTGGGGGTGTGGAAACATGAAAATATACACACTTTTCCATGCCCTTTTAAACTCAAATTCATGTAAATTCGTAGTAATTCTTGTCGAAAAATTTATTATAAAATAATTAAATTGTACTTAAATTATTAACATGTTGAATTTTAATTAATGTTATAATAAATTTTGTTTAATTTTGATCATTTTCGGAAAATTTGCATAAAGGGCAAAAACTGGCTCAATAGACATTGCTAGAAGCGCAAAACTAAGAAACGATTTTTGAAGCATTGAGGCGAATTAATTTTTCAGCCGAAGACGATTCAAATTATGAATATTAATTCATAATATAATTAATTTTAATTTTAATCCAATTTATTTTGGGTTAAATAATTATTATTAATTATGAAAAGAGGCCCATTTGAGCTGAACTGAGAAAGCCGATCCAACCGAGCACTGGGCTGCCCAAAACCCTCCCACATGCTGACCCAATAAGCTTATTTGGCTGATTATTTGGATTGAAAATAGCCCTTGTAGACTCCTTGATTTTGCATTCAAACCCCTCCAATATTCATGCCTTTCTAGATTTGTCCCTACCTTAAAATAGTAGGTTTGAAACCTTCAAACTTGCCATATGTGTGGCCAGTCATGGAAGGAATCTATGGCTGCTGATTTTTTCTATTTTTAGCAGCCTACTCAACCTATAAAACCCCCTTGGCTGCTCATTTGAAACACATCTCAAAACCTCTCATCCTTTCACTTTTCTCTCACTTTCTCTCTTCAATCCCCTTACCTTGTTCTTCATTTTCTTCCCCATTTCCTTGTCGATTTCACCTCTTGAAAAATATTCCTTCAACCACCATTTGGAGCAACATTCAACTGTTCGTGGAAATCTTGGTTCAACAAGAACAAGCTGAGAATGAGTAGCAGAGCAACTTAGTCAAGCCTCGGAGATACATCGGATTTGATTCTTGCTCCTTATCCCTTTAATTTTTTGTGTTGTTATGAACATTTCAATGAATAATTGTGATGTTGATGTGTTTAATTTAATTAATATGGCTTAAATTTAATTCGTGTTAGGTTAATTGCATTTTCTCCACTTAATTTATTAAAATTGTGCTTGTGTTGTTATAGGCCTTAGTAAGATGTTTGATTTAGTAAAACCATGACTAAGTTATTCTTGCATTAAAATTGTAAGGTAACTAATGAATTAATTATTTAAACGGATTGAAATTATAATTAATTGACACGATACTTAATCAGGGCATGTTTAATCATCGAAGGTAGCTGAGGGTTAAATTAGCAACGGTATCTAACGATACATTAGCCTTGCATAACTTGCAAGATTATTGTGATTAAATTGGTTCAAGGTAGGAATACATTGTTACCTCACGTAATCTTTTATGTGCTTATGACATTGAATTAATTGTTTGAATTGGCATAGAGACATGTCCAAGAGATTATTTTTAATTTCATAACTATGTATATGCATTAACGCATTTGCTTATTAAAATTTGTTTAATCGGTTGAATTGACATAGAGATATAGTCAAGAAATAAATGGATTTTGGTAGGTGAGTTTGTTCATAAGTTAGCAGATTACCAAGTGTCCGTGAATTTATTCGTAACAACATGAACATTTGTTTAGTAATTCTAAGTTAAGAAATGCAATTAATCTAACACAATTATCTCATCTTGATTAAAATCATCTTTTGAAACCGTGCATTGAAACTTTTATTTCCTCTTTATTTATTTTACTTAGTTAAAAATCTTAGTTTTTAATCACCAACTCAAATCAAAATATTTTTCTTTACCAAAGTGTTTTTAATTGCATTCATAAATAATTATTTTCACAATCCCTGTGGGTATGATAACTTGACATTTACTTGTCACTTTATTACTTGTTGCGATTGTGTACACTTGCACATTTCCGTAGTTCCACTAACTCCAATAATGCTGAATGCGATACTCAAGTATCTGAGTAAAGATGTTGCTAAGGATGAGTAGAAACTCATAAAGGTATGAATAAATGTTTTATAATGTATGCTAATGATGAATTTTATGTTATATGTATTTATATGAGAATCAAATTTTGAGGCTTTACTGTCTTATACAATGGAATTCACAAGATTTATCTTGATTAAGCTTACAAGAGTGAAAACAAAGAGTTCAATGGCTAAACGAATAATAATGTGGCCAAAGCCAAGGATTGATTAGCAAATTAAGAGAATTATAGAAGAGATATTAGATTTTTCTAAAAATCATTTGGGATCCACAACGTCACCGTTAAATAAGAAGTTATTCACGAATAATTGACTTATTCAAGTGTGGCATCTAAAGAACAGATTAATCGAAATTTCTTCTAAATTTATTTCTTTAGTGAATGGGATAATGTGGGATTATTGATGACTATAGTAGTCAGTGAAATAATGTTTGAACTAAAAAGATATTTGAATGCAGCGGTTATAGTCGAGTATCTTATGACGATCTTTTCTGGGTATTCTGTATGTTCTTTTATCCTCAGAGGTACATGCAATGATTTATTTTCAAATGTGATTCTTATTATATGAGAACGCTAGCTAACCATAATGTTAGACGGAAGTATTGTTAGGCTGGTTGATTTATGATCGGCATTATTTTATCTTTCTTTGGTGTTCTATTCCATTATGTTTCATAGAAAATTCGACGATAAAACTCATATGATGCTATTATTATATTTCTACTTGTTATTGCTCTAAATTATATATGCGATTTATGTTGTCTCTATGACAACTAATTCTAGTGAGCATGAGCGGTATTCCTCTTCTAGATTTTCTTTGAGGGATTATCAATCTCTTTATCATTCAATATAAGTTGTATTCTCAAAAGAGAGATTCACATCTTGGATTTAATTATCTCAGTTTTCTTATCATTTTTATGGTCTAATTTTATCTATCAAACATGGTTCATTTCGAAAGGATATTCATTGGTCGAAGGTAATTACATTTATTACGATTATAAACCCTGGTTCGATCATGGGAGCTCGATGATATAGATATCAGATTATAAAGGTTGTGTTCCTGCATTGGTTGTTATTAGGACTACCTTTGATTTTCCTCTTCTATTTATGAGTGCACTATTGATGTTGAGGTATTGTTCTATCTATATGATTGAAACATCGATCTTATTATAGCACTAAGGTTTTAATCTATCTGATGGTTGTGGCTCCGATATGGGTCAAAGCTTTGATGTTAATAAGTGAAATAGCTTTATTATATTCCCTTTCTTGCTTTCGTGAAGGGGAGGCATCGACAAAAGTGTAGACGGTGGAAGATTGAGCTCAAACTTGTATATTGGTTCTCATTCCTTAGGTTATCTTGATTATGTCAACAAGTTAAAATATGATATTATGTTTCGTTTGAGTTAATGCAGTTTGTAGAAATCTTTGATTGGTATTCTAAGTGAATTATGATAGATTGTATGTATGGGTTGTCTGGACAATAAGAAGAAGGGATTATTCTGAAATTTATTATTCGATACATAAAATCGACTCAGTTGTTTTAATCAGAGCAAGTTATTCATTTGAAAAGTTAATTGAGATATACGCATTTGAGTTTATCCTTAGATTCGAGAATAAATTTAGTGCATTCACGGGTAAATTAACGAATAGTCAGAATGAGGGATTCATATTCTAGAAGACATGATACAAAAATATATCTATCAGAACAGTTCTAATCAGGAAATGTTATTATGGGTTAGAGTCGTCTTGATAGTTGAAGATGTAGCGCCGGTGTTAAACGATATTGATTGATGCTTTCCATGCAAAGGGAACAAATATCAGTTGAAAGCCATAGATGCAAACATGTCAAAAGCATCAGTTAGAGTTTGATAATCTGGTTTTCTCAGTTATGTTTTCACAGGCGATCATTAAGGAATCTCTCGGTAGTTATACTACTAATGATAAAGTGATTGACACACAGCCTTGTGACCCTGCAGTTTGAAAAATTCCTTCATTTTCTATAAAAATTCTATATGTTTCTTATTTAGTCCCAACTTGTTTCTAATGTGTTTTTAGGGCGTCGAAGGCTCGTATAAGGGACAATATGAATGATATTCATTGATTTTGCTATGATTGATGTTGAGCTATTAAATGATTAAAATTTTTTATAGTTGAAACGTAAACTCCGGTAATGCTTCGTAACCCTATTTTTACGACGAATACGGGTTAGGGGTGTTACAGTCTACGACATGGCTGTCTGACCTAAATCATTGAGTTACAGGATTTAAGACACAGGTTGGGACAAAGCCGTGTGTCCCATTGTTCGAATACCACACGTCTAGGCTATGTCACATGGCCTGTGACCCCTGTTTTCAAAATTTTTAACTTTTCCCCAAATTTTTTGAATTGTTTTAATTTAGTCCTAAATTAATTCCAAACTATTTTTAGGGCTCAAGGGCTCGATTTAAGGCCCAAATGTATATGTTTGCTAGGTTTGTAATGAGTTTTAGGTAATTAATGTTAAATGACATTATTGATCTGCTTTGAAGTTAATTGTTTGGATTTGTATGGTAATGCTCCGTAACCCTAATCCAAAGACAGAAATAGGTTAGGGGTTTTACAAAATAGGTTGTCAAGGCATACGATGTTAAAATTAGTAGAGATGTTAAAGAAATTTTAAGCTAAATTTTTTAGGGTAAACTATAAAATTGTCACCCAACTATTAGCGTATTTTTGTTTTGGTCAAACAAGTTTAAAATTTTCTATTTTAGTCACCAACATTTTCAAAATTTAATAATTTGGTCACTCATTTGTTAAATCGCTGACAGAAGCCTTTTTTTCATTGGCATAATAACAAATTTATCCTTCCAATATTTAAAAAATTATCAATTTGGTCCAAATTCTAAAAAGTTCAACAAATTCAACCACCAACTTTATAAATTCTACCAATTTAGTTTGATTCTTAAAAATTAAAACATTAAAAATAAAAATATTTAACAGTTCATTTTTCGATAAAAATACATAAAAAATTATTAATAAGTTAAAAATAAATGAATACCTATTTTTTCTCTTTCTAACATGAAATTTATTTATTAAATATTATTGGCTTAAGGGTAAAAAACTCCCTTAGTAAAAAATAAAAATTCAATTAATGTAACAACCCGTTTTTTTAGTGGTGTCGAAAACAATAGTTTCGAGATCACACTTCCAACGTTTGAGTCTGTAAATATTAATCATTTAATATTTTAATATTTATGAGGTCCTTAGGGTCGTATTAACTTTTGGTTAGGAAATTTTAACATTTAGATAGTTAATTAAAGAAAAAGGATTAATTCGTAAAAGATGTAAAACTTCATTGCTATTGATTTATAATGATTAAATGGTTTAATTATCATAGTTGGAAGGACTTAAATGGTAATTATACCATTTTTATATAGTGGGACGGTTAATAAGTGAATTTTTATACATTTTATATGTTACTTTTTAAGATTAAATTAATAATAAAGTATTAAAACATAAAAAAATGGTCATCTTCCAAATCTTCCATTGATGTTGAACAAGAAAAACCTCCATTGAAGAGTTTGAAGGCTTGGCTATGCTTAACCCTTGCATGTAAGTTTGTTTTGAGTTTATTTCTTTTAATTTTTATGTTTTTGATATCGTTGCAACTAGTTCAAGCAAACTCGTACCTCCGTTTTCAAAAATATTAAATGTTTTAGAATGTGCCACGGATGAGTTTGAGATGTTTGTGAAAATTTGTGACAGATTACTCAACTTGGTTGCTGAATAGGATTATTTTGTAAAGTAATTTTTGTTGATTGTAATGTTAAAGGACTAAATTGTTTAAACGATAAAAATTTATAGTATTGTTGTAAAATTATGTTAGATAGAGGGTTTTATAGATGTAACACCCCTAACTTGTATCCGTTGCCGGAATAGGGTTACAGAGCATTACTTAAGGTTACATTTCAAAACAAACAAAAATTTTAAACATTTTAATTCATATCACTAATAATAGCAAAACCAAACAATAACATGCATATCGTCCCTTATACGAGCCCTCGAGGCCCTAAAAATACATTGAAAACAAGTCGAGACTAAATCAGAAACATTTAGAATTTTTCAAAAACAGATGAAAATCTTCAAATTGTAGGGGTCACAGGGTCATGTGACCAATCACACGGCCGAGAGACACACTCGTGTCTCTGGCCGTGTGGACATTCAAAAATAGGGACACACGGCTGGGTCCCAGCCCGTGTCCATGCCCGTGTAACTCTCTGATTTAGGTCACACGGCCAAGCCACACGACCGTGTGCTAGGCAGTGTAACTCTCGAAATGCAACCTGTAAAAACCTACAGGGACACACAGCTATGTCGCCTGAATGTGTGTCACATACAGCTGAGACACATGCCAGTGTCTCTGACAGTGTTGACAAAAAGTAGGCCATTTTCAAGCCATTTTCCTCACCTGTTCATGCACACACATATAACCAATTTACCACAGGTAATCAAGCACTCCAAAGTGCACCAAACCATTCTATAACAAGCTATCCAATTACGATTCATAAGCATACAACCAATGTGTCCAAAAAGTGCCTCAATCACAATCATTAAACATGTATATCCATATACATAAATTGGCTAAAAGTTCAACTAAATTATAACTAAACTTATGCCATAACTTACCACTTTGTTTACCTATCAAATTTCACACTAAAAGTACCAAACATTGCATTTTACATCTAGCACCAATAACCATACATGTCATCTATAACAATTATACCAATTCACCACATTCAAACATATCAAAAGACCATATCAACTCCAACCATCAAGGCCATTTAAATGACACAAATCTAACCACATCTAGATGATTCCAATAGTCAACATGTATACAAACCATATTTCAACCATACACATCTATTCAAAACCTTTCCAAGGCATAACATATATTGACCATGTTGAGGTCAATTCATCATATATCACTTTGGTCGTTCAAACATGCTTTAACACACTATCAAATTCACACATATCAACAAGGCACCAAATGTACCAAGGCTAAAATGACATATACATGCCAAACACATCAATTAACATTTAACTAATCATAAACCATAAGTTCACCTATACATTCTATTATAACCTTAACCAAAATATCAGAATCTACTGATATAATTGTTAGATAGTGTGATAGATCTCCGATGAACTTCCAACCCGATCAAGCTTCCGATAATCTGAAAAGTAACAGAAAAACAACTACGTAAGCAATGAATTCTTATTAAGCTCGTATAAACTTTAGTCATATCAATCCATTTCAAATATGAAATTTATACATATCAAGAATAATCATATAACAATACTGTAAGGTTCATAAAACCATATCCAACAACTCATGAAGTGAATAAATCCATAGCATCATATATACATATTATCCCTAGCATAGTAGGACTTTATAAAACTTTAAACCCTTTTAAATTTTCTTATTTTCATTTGCATTTACTCTCATTAGCTCAAATAACAACTTTAATTCAATTCATCATTCCCTTTTTCATCATTCTACACTTCAAGTATGAACTTACTATTTCATTACCTTTCCACACCCGTTTCATATTCATAACATACAAGACATAAGCATATCATTCAATCATAGCCACAAGCTAGTGCATTAAAACATAACTCCTTTTGGAATTAGTCACATGATAAACCATTTCACAAGAAATTACATAATTTAAACATTACCACTCTTTCACGAACACAAGTATGTTTCCATTAGAGCACTTACCATTTCAATGCAACTTATAAGTAAACATAATACCATTCAATCAATAGCTTGGCACATGCCTAAGCATCAAACAACAGCACATGTTAGCAATGTAAATGCATATATAAACCAATAATCATGGATGAGCACAAAAATTGATAAATTTTCATATACATGTATCATCCAATTCAATTTTTCCATCTACCATGTAACAACATTTCCATGTAATTCATATGTGTCTGTGTCATAGTCCGTATTGAACTCTTATCATTTCGTATCAGAATATTTCCCGTCGAACCATTTAGAATATCATTGGATACTCGAGATAGCTCACACATAGTGTGCTAAACTGTAATCTATCAATTCCTGTACATGTATGCTCCTATGAGCTATGAATTAATATGTTCTCACGAGTTGTAAATCGTTAAGCTCATATGAGGTGGGAATCGGTGAGCTCTCAGGAGCTGAAATCGATAAGCTTATACGAGGTAAAAATTGATAAGCTCTCACGATTTAAGGGCATTTAGAAATTTTCTATTTTCCTCCATTTTCCACCCGATATTGATCTAAATTAATAATTTTATTCAATATATTAATTTAGAAATAAAAAATTCATTTCATGCAATTTGATCATCTTAGAAATTTTTACAAAATTACCCCTAAAGTTTTTCTTTTATTCAATTTAGTCCCTGAGACCAAAACATGCAAATTAACCATTTTTACCCAAAATTGATCCAATCTGAATACTTATGGCATCAAATATAGCACACTACTGTAATAATTTCAAATCAAGTCCGTGTAATTTTACTATTTTAACAATTTAGTCCCTAATTGAAAAAGTTTATCAAAAATCACTTAATAAAATACTTTTAAACATCAAACAACATTTCAGATTCATCATTTAACATATAAAATTTTAAAGTTCCATCAATGGCAACATTCAAAATCGTTAAAAGTTTCAAAATCAAAGGTATAGGCTAGCTGGACCTAGTTGTAATGATCTTAAAAACATAAAAAAATAAAAGAAATAAACCCAAATTTAGCTTACATGCAAAGGAGGACTTGGCTGAGTGTTTAAGCTATCATCCATGGCTTCCTTCATTCTCTAATTTCGGCAAAACTAAAGAACAAATATGATAGCATAATTGTTTTATTTTTAATATAATATAATTTATCAAATTACCATTTTAACATTAATAATTAAAATAAACAAAAAATTCAAGCCCATAATTTTCCACTAACACATTGAATGGTTTAATTACAATTTAAGACTTTTTTCCTTTATTCAATTACTCATTTAATCACTCAAATCAAATAGCGATCAAATTTTACATCTTTTACGATATAGTCCTTTTTAATTAATTAACTATTGAAACGTTAAAATTTTTCAACGAAACTTTAAAACCACTTTAATGACACTCTGTAAATATTTAAAAATATTTATGACTCAGTTTATAGAAACGAGGTCCCGATACCTCATTTTTTAAAACCACTTTACCTTAGGGTATTACCACTTGAACTTAATTAATCCTAGTAATAGTATAGATTATCAAATCAAAAACCTTTTCAAAGTCACAATTAACTCATAAATATTAAATAATAATATTTACGAACTTATTCATCAGATTTAGTGGCCCCGAAACCATTATTTCTGACACAACTGAAAAATGGGCTGTTATAATAGAAACCCTAAGTACTCGGATGGTATGAGTTGTTTTCAAATAAGGTTAATTTTTTTAATTTTCAAGTTTAGGGATTAAATTGAATAAAGTGTACAATTTTGAGGCAAATGTGAAAAATTGTAAATAGAAAGGAATATGTATTAAATTGAATGACACATGAAATTGAAGCTAATAAAGTGAAGTAAACTATTTTATAGATCAAGAACAAGTAGATGACCAAGGAAAAGGGAAAGTTGCTGACTAGTCCCTGAACTTTTACAAACTCTACAATTTAGGCCTAGTAAGTTTGTTCAATTTATTTTAACATATTTTGAAATGTACATTGATTATGAAATTGGTTATTGAATATTTTAGTGAATGTTTGATTATAAACTATTGTAAATTTAGAAAATAGTTGCTTTGAACTTTGTTAAACGACGTTGTGTTTTGAGCTAGATGAACATAGGATATAGTACGATTGGCATACCAATAGGTTATGTCGCGCGTAGTATGGGGCTGATTTAAGATGAGACGATGATTCATGACTTGTTATTGTACACTTAATATAGTCCAGCATTTGTTGTAGGCTATTGCGAAATATTACAGTGATTCTGGCGTGTTACTAGAGGCGGATATAAAGCCTTTGGGCTTGGCACTTAGTACCCTGACGTGTTTTTGGTTGGAATGGCTTGTTTGAGCTTTTGGCATGTTTCGGGTGGATAACTATGTACTTATATCCGTTATATCGTTCATCGAGCATAATTTTTCAGTGTTAAATGTTTTGTTAATGAATTGTAAAAGGTTGTACATGAATTTTCCATTAGCATTGTGACTTGATATTGAATGAGTTAGTATGTTGTATTAATACGTAACTCGTATATGATTTTATATAACCTCACCTGTTAATAATTGTGGTTGATAGGAAGCAGCACTGTCTATTAATCTTGTTATTAAAATTGCTATGTTTATTTCGGTAAGCTTTATCGGTTTAACTGTCGAACTTACTAATCTCTATAGAAGCTTACTCGTGTTATTTTCTTATTTCCTTATAGATAGCATTATGTGGAATCAAGCTAATGGATCAACTTGAACATCACACTATCTAGTCACATTTAGGTAGTTTTTGAAAGTTAACTTTTGGGTTATATGGCATGTAATAGGTGAAATTTTTAAATGTTTGATTGTATGTTATGTGGTAATTGTGAAAGTGATGAATGATGTTTATGTTCAGTATTAACTTGTATGTGTTCATGTTCATGTCATGTTATTTGATCATTTGGTATAAGTCTTATGTAGATGTTCGAAATTATGGTATAAATGTATATGTTTGAATGAGAAGAGTAATGGTAAATTTTAAAATAAGATGATATAAGATTTGAGACTTTGAACAAATACTTGTTAATATGTTTGGTGTATGAATGTGATATAGAATATAGCCTTGAATTTGGTTTGTTTTGGAATGTGAATTGAGGTGCCAAATGATGGCATATTGGTTAGACATAGGTTGAGTGAATTTGACATGTTTTTGGGTGTGATTGAATGTGTTTGCGCATGAAATTGTAGTTGAAAATAGCTTGGCTTGGCATTTAAGTTTTGGTGGAGAAATGACTTGAAATGCCAGCTTTTTAAGGTGCACACGGTCTGGGATACGGTCAGCCACACATAGCCACCCCACACGGTCGGTGTCATTATTATTTTAGGTGCAAATTTCACACGGCCTAGCACACGGTTTGGCATATGGCCCGCGGCACAGCCATGTGATCATATTTCAAATATACACACAGTCACAGATAGTTACATGGCCTGGCGGCACGACTGTGTGACCAAACTTCGAATGCATACACAGTTTGGCACACAACTTGCGACACAGCCATGTGACCCTCTTTAAAATTATAAAAAATTATAAACTATAATTATAAAAAAAACTTCGATGATGGTGTGGTATACCATGTCAGCAAAAATAAAATTATAAAAAAAATTAAAATTAATAAAATATATAGAGAGAGAGAATGACCCTGGACAATGATAGCCAAATTCATTCAAGATGAGTACAAACTATAATTTTTTTAAAAAAAATTTATAAAATTACTAAAAATTATAAAGATGTTATAAAATTTTGAATATGTAAATAACTATAAAAATTTCAACAAAATTATAAAAAAATTAATTAAAATGCGAAAGAGGGTGCCATGAAAGAATTCAAAATTACAGAAGCTTTTCAATAATTGAAAAAGATTTCATGATAGAATTCAAAATGAATAGAGTGCCACGCAATCTTCCTTGTAAAGAGAGGTGAGAGAAAGATAAGAGGAAGAAAAAAAAAAGAAAATATACTATATAAGGAAAATAATTATTAATATTTAAAAAATATATAATTTATAATAATTTTTATGATGTTTTAAAAATTTATAATTTTGCACTCTCCTTAATTTAAACAAATGGTTGTTCAAGTTCATTCTATATATAAATATTTATTAATTTTAAAATATATTTTATAATTTTTTATTTTTTTGGTAACGTGGCATGCCACGTCAACACACATTTTTTTAAACTTTGTTGATGTGACATGCCACATAGCACTGTATGTCATGTCAGCATGTCAGGTCAACGTCGTTTGACACATCAGCAAAGTTAACGGTCAAACTGATCAACTAACGACTTTCGTTAACGGAATGGCCTAGTTGATTTTTTTGGGAGTCACTAAGAGTTCAATAAGATGAACTTTTTTCCTAAGGATTTAATTGCATTTTTATTTTTTTACTAACGGTTTTTTTACGCTTAAGCTAATATTATTTTACAAATAAAATAGTTTTAAGAAAACCCATATTCAAACTTTTCTCGTTTTTAGTTTTATTTTATAAATAATAATTTATTTAATGTACATATGGTCTTGTTCCCTAGTCCTCGTCAAATTTGTTAAGCATTGGGCATTACCTTTGTGCACAACCAATGGCACCAATAACTCTTACTTCGAATTTTTTGATTTCCACATCTTTTATTATTGTGCCATCCAACTCGAAATCAGTTATAGAGTTATCAGCATGGCTTTTTACCTACTGGGTCTCTAAGACTTCATCCTCACTTGTATATCTCCAATCGTGTTCGCCTTCAAGCTATAGTCTTTGACCCAGCTTAAACACACTGGTTGTTAATGTTGAAAAAAAGAGAAAAAACTGAATTTGCTTAAGTCTTCTTCATGGTTTGTCTCTTGAATTGTTTTATTTATAAGATTATTAATTTTATTTATAAAATTATTGTTTTTATAAATAAATTCAATGTTAGAAAATGGGTATTGATTTATTCAAAAATATTTTTATAATTTTGTATCTATTTTTGTAAAATCTTATATATTCTTATCAAAAAAATAAACTTATATATATAATTTTTAAAGTTTTCTAATTTCTGAATTTTTAATATTAAAGACTAAATTAACATAATGTGAAAAGTTAAAGGTTAAATTTGTTAAATTTTTTAAATTAAAATTAAATTGATAAAATTTGTAAATATTAGAGGGATAAATTTATTATTATTCTAATAAAAAATCTTTCATCATTAGATGAGTGGCCAGAATATTAAATTTTAATAAAGTTAATGATTAAAATATAAATTTTTAAATCCAATACGTTAAAGGATATGACCATTTCGTTTACCCTATTTTTTTTTATAACATAGTAATAAAAATTCCTGTCGTAATAAAATTAATTGAGAAATTAAAAAAAAATGATGATGGTTGATTCCTTCACCAAACTCTTTCTTGTCGCTGTGTGTCTTTCAACCTTTAGCTTCGGCAGTTTAGAGGCTCTAACGCGATGGTACTGCTTCTGTTCCAACGCAGCCACTTTGACCGGAAACATCGTCTATGCCGCGAATGTCGATCAGCTCTTCTCTTATCTCTCAACCAACGCGACGGAGCACGACGGATTCTTCAACACCACCGCGGGACAGGAGCCTAACATGGTGTATGGTCTCTTTCTCTGCCGTGGGGATGCCCGTCCTGAAATATGCCGTGACTGCATCAACCTTGCTGCTGCCGATGTAGTTAAACTTTGTCCTAACCAAAGTTGGGCTATTATTTGGTATAACAAGAGCATGCTACGTTACTCGAACCGGTCCATCTTTTCCTCCATGGCTGAAAGACCTAATGTAACTTTGTCGTACTGGGTAGACGCCATGGAACCATACCGCTTTAACCGGCTGGTTGCAACTGTGATGAAAGATATTGCAACTCGGGCTCCAAATGCTACATCTAGGACTAAAAAGTTTGCTACGAAAGAGGCAACTTTTAATGCGTTCCAAACACTACAGCCTAGCACAGTGCACACCAGACATTTCCAGTGAGGATTGCTACAGATGCCTCCAGGACGCTATTGCAGACTTGCAATTCCATTTAGGTGGAAAACAATCAGGATTTGCTATGTACCCTAGCTGTACTGCACAATATCAGACAAGCCCTTTCTATAGCCTAAACCAAACTGGATTAGCTAAGCCCCCAGTCTCGCCTCAACATCCTCTTCTACTCCCTCCACCTCCTCCTCCAGGTCGGTGTAATAGATCAAAGTAGTGTCGTCGATGCATCATTTACTCAAAATTTGTTTTAAATTCGCTTTACTTAATCTCCTCTGCTTTTGTGGGAACATTGAATAGGTTTTCTTTATGTAGTGAGTGTGAATCGGAGTATCATTGTATCACTATAACGAGTTCTATCAATAATTTTCAAACCATTCTTCTTTATTCAGGTAAAAGGGGGATATCATCACAGACAGTGATCAAAATTGTTGTTTCAACAGTTGGCTTCTTGGTTTTGTCCTGTTTCTTATGTTGTGTTCTTGGTTGGAAAGCAACCAAGAAACTAACTGCGCGAAAAACCAGAAATGGAAAGCCAAAATCTGTAATATGACCATTCAACTCAAAAATCACCATTATATTTGCTTAGAAGCCAATGACTTTCTGTTGGAGCTAAGTGCAACAAATAGCAAGGTTCAACAAAAAGCTTGCCGAGCAAGAATCGAGACTTGCGGCAGAAACAAAGAAGAAAAATGAAATAAATTTTAAGCAAAGCTAAAATAGAGAGTATATGGATGAAATCTTGATTGAATTCATTCATATTTTTTTAAAATGGCATAAGGCCTATTTATACAAGCTTACAACTTGACAACTTAGTTGGAATACAACTAAGTTTCATCATTACATCCACTTAAAATAAATCACCACCTACTACACTAACAAACTTAGTTGGAATACAACTAAGTTACATCATTACATCCACTTAAAATAAATCACCACCTACTACACTAACAAACTTAGTTGGAATACAACTAAGTTACATCATTACATCCAAATAATAATAATAATAATAATAATAATAATAATAATAATAATAATAATAAAACATGTGATTGCTACATGCTAACCATTGCTTCAATACTCCTCCTTGGTTTGCATGGAGCAAACACCTAGCTTCCTTCTTAGACATTCGAACCTTGTGACATTAAGGGCTTTAGTCAAAATGTCTGCAAGTTGATCCTCAGAATTACAATGGATCAGCTTCACTTCCTGAGCTTGCTCCATTTCTCGAACAACATGCAACTTGATGCTGAAATGCTTTGTTCTTCCATGGAACACTGGATTTTTAGCAATTGCAACTGAAGATTGGTTGTCACAGAAGATCTCAGTAGCTTCCTTTTGATGCACTTTCAAATCAGCTAAGATTTTCCTTAGCCAAATGGCTTGGTTGACAGCACTTGCAGCTGCCACATATTCTGCTTCAGCAGTAGATTGAGCCACTAGACTTTGCTTCTTCGAGCTCCAGCAAAACATGGCTGAACCAAGGTTGAAAGCATACCCTGAGGTGCTTTTCATGTCATCTATCGAGCCAGCCCAGTCACTATCAGTGTAGCCAACCAGCTTCAGATTTCCTTCCTTGCTGTACTTTAAACCATAGCTCAAAGTGCCTTTGACATATCTAAGCACTCTCTTAGCAGCTTGTAAATGCTTTTTATTGCAACAATGCAAGAACCTTGAGAGCAATCCTACAGCATACATTATGTCTGGTCTAGTGGCAGTTAAATATAACAGACAACCAACTAGACTTCTGTAGGTTGTTTCACAAACCTTCTCAAAATCACCTTGGCTCGATAGTTTTTCTCCAACAGCAACAGGTGTTTTAGTTGCTTTACTGTTTTGCATGGAGAACTTGGTCAGAATCTTTGTGGCAAAGTTTCTCTGACTTAGAAATATCCCATTTTGTGCTTGAGTCACCTCCATTCCAAGGAAATAATACATTTCCCCTAGATCAGACATTTCAAATACTTCTTGCATCTTGGTCTTGAAATCGACTAGCACTGCTCGATCTCCTCCTGTCACCAGCAGGTCATCAACATATAGGGATACAATGAGCTGTGTTTGTGTCCCTTGCTTCTTGACATACAGTGTTGGCTCACTCTTGCTTCGATCGAATCCCAAATTAGTCAAGTAGCCATCGATTCTGCTGTACCAGGCCCTTGGAGCCTGTTTTAAGCCATATAGGGCCTTCTTCAGTTTGTAGACCATATGCTCTCTGCCAGCTATCTCAAACCCTTGTGGTTGTTCAACATAGATCTCTTCATCTAAGAAACCATTCAGAAAGGCTGATTTCACATCGAGTTGATGGATCTTCCACTCGAGCTGTGCTGCTAAGGCAATCAGTAATCTGATGGTGTCTAGCCTGGCCACTGGTGCAAAGGTCTCCAGGTAGTCCAGGCCATACCTCTGACTGAACCCCTTGACAACTAGCCTTGCTTTCAGTTTGTTCAAGGTACCATCAGCATTTTGCTTGGCTTTGTACACCCATTTCACCCCAATTATCTTCCTTTTGACTGGCCTTTCAACTAATTCCCAGGTCTGGTTCTTCTCAATCATGCTAATCTCCTCAGCCATTGCCTGCTTCCACTCTTGCTGAGCTTCAGCCTCTTCAAAATTGCTTGGTTCAGCTATGGCTACATGAGCTCTTTCATAAATCTCAGTCAATGGTCTTGTTCCTCTAACTGGTTCATCATCAATGTCCATTTCAGGAACATTTTGATCTGGCTCAGCTTGATCTGCTGCAAGTCCTTCTGAAACTTTCTCAGGTTCATGTTTTTCCCAGTTCCAACATGACTTTTCATCAAATACCACATCCCTACTGACTGACACTTTCTTTGTTGAAGGATCCAAGATCCTATAGCCCTTCTTAACAGTGCTGTAGCCCACCAAAATACCAGGTCGAGCCCTTTCAGACAATTTGTCCCTTTTGACAGCAGGTACATGAGCATAACAGATGCATCCAAAGACCTTCAGATGAGCCAGTGATGGCTTGAATCCAAACCAGGCTTCGAATGGAGTCTTCTGATCCAAGGCCTTGGTTGGAAGCCTATTTTGAATGTAGTTTGCAGTGTTAACTGCCTCTGCCCATAGTGCTTTAGGCAGATTCTTCTGAATCATCAAGCACCTGGCCATATCCATCAAACTCCTATTCTTCCTTTCACTTACACCATTTTGCTGAGGTGTATATGTGTTGGTAAGTTGATGTTTGATGCCTGCCTTATCACAGAAGGCTTGGAACTGAGCTGAGGTGTACTCAGTCCCATTATCAGACCTTATGGACTTCAGCTTGCAACCTGTTTCAGTCTCAGCAGCAGTCTTGAACTTCCAAAACACTGAGGCCGCCTCTGATTTCTGTTTTAGGAAGTAAAGCCAGCAATATCTTGAAAAATCATCAATGAACAGTATGAAGTACCTGTTTCCACTTAATGACTCAGTCCTCATAGGGCCACACACATCAGTGTGCACCAGTTGGAGTTTTTCAGAGGCTCTCCAGGCTTGATTCGAGGGAAATGGGAGTCTGGCCTGCTTTCCTAGCTGACACACTTCACACACATCATCATGATCCACTGAGTTGATGAAGTTTTCAGCCAAGTCCTCTCTGACCATTCGAGCCATCGATCTGAAGTTGGCATGTCCCAGTCTTTGATGCCAAAGCTTGGATTCATCTAATGTAACTGTGTAGGCAATGTTTGACTCCCTGGTCCAGTCAACTACAAAGCTCTTATTAGCCATAGGAACTGCCATCAGCTTGGATCCACTTGGATCATTGATTTGGCATTGGTTGTCTTTGAACACAACAGAATAACCTTTCTCCAGCAACTGAGCTATGCTGAGCAGGTTTCTGTCAATTTCAGGCACCAAAAGCACATTTGAAATCACTTTGGCACCTGTGGGGGTGCATATCAGCACATCACCCTTGCCTTCAGCTTGAATAAAATGTCCATTTCCTATCTTGACTTTAGTTCTGCAGCTTCTGTCTAAAGACTTGAAGATTGCAGCATCAGGTGTCATGTGGTTGGTGCATCCACTGTCTAGAAGCCAACCAGATGAGAACTTTTCTTGAGCAGCTGAGCATAACACAGCAAAGACTTGCTCCTCTTGGTCACTGTCCTCCTTAGCTACTCGAGCCTCAGCTTTCATCTGTTGAAACTGAGTCTGCCTTGATTTGGCCTTGCTCTTGCAGACTCTCTCAACATGACCCTTCTTTTTACAATGCTGACATACAGCATCTGGATTGAACCAGCATTTTTCTTTTGGATGACCAGCCCTTCTGCAGTGCTTGCAAGTCTGACCCTCTTTTCTTGCAACATCAGTCCTTGGCTTGTCTCTCCAGGCCTTCTTGCCTTTGTAGGCAGTGTTTGTTCTTGCCTGAAAGGCACCTTCTTGATGCTCCTCCAGTCTGCTTGCTCTTCTTTGCTCTTGAGCATATAAAGCATTGATCAACTCTGTCAGGGAGATGGTGTACAGGTCCCTTGAGTCCTCGAGAGATGAGATTTTTGCCTCATACCTCTCAGGCAGAGTTGCAATAACCTTCTCCACTATCCTAGCTTCCTTGAGCTGCTCTCCAAGGAGCCTAATGCTGTTAACCACAGCCATAATCCTGTCAGAGTACTGCTTGATAGTTTCTTCTTCCTTCATCTTCAAATTCTCAAAATCTCTCCTTAAGTTCAGCAACTGTTGCTGCCTTGTCCTCTCTGTCCCTTGAAACTCCTCTTGCAACTTGTCCCAGGCTTGTTTTGATGATTCACAGGCCATAATCCTTGTGAAAATCACATCTGACACTGAGTTCTGGATGCAAGACATGGCTTTGTGCCTCTTGGTCCTCTCATCAGCATGCTGCCTGATTTGAGCTACTGTTGGATTGCCTCTAAGTGGCTCTGGTTCAACATCTGAGTTGACTACCTCCCACAGATCGAAAGCTTGTAGGTAGGTCTTCATTTTAACCACCCATATGTGGTAGCCTTCTCCATTGAAGACTTGAGGTGCAGCTGGTGAAAAGCTTGATGAAGCCATGAATTTGTATAACAGATCCCTTAAGAAATAGGCTCTTGATACCAATTGTTGGAGCTAACTGCAACAAATAGCAAGGTTCAACAAAAAGCTTGCCGAGCAAGAATCGAGACTTGCGGCAGAAACAAAGAAGAAAAATGAAATAAATTTTAAGCAAAGCTAAAATAGAGAGTATATGGATGAAATCTTGATTGAATTCATTCATATTTTTTTAAAATGGCATAAGGCCTATTTATACAAGCTTACAACTTGACAACTTAGTTGGAATACAACTAAGTTTCATCATTACATCCACTTAAAATAAATCACCACCTACTACACTAACAAACTTAGTTGGAATACAACTAAGTTACATCATTACATCCACTTAAAATAAATCACCACCTACTACACTAACAAACTTAGTTGGAATACAACTAAGTTACATCATTACATCCAAATAATAATAATAATAATAATAATAATAATAATAATAATAATAATAATAAAACATGTGATTGCTACATGCTAACCATTGCTTCAATACTTTCACAATTTGTATAATTTGCAGATGAACTAAAAGCCATGGCATTGCAATCTCTGAGATTTGATTTGAGTATAATTGAAGCTGCTACAAAAAACTTCGCTGAAGTTAACAAGATCGGTGCTGGTGGATTTGGCAGTGTATATAAGGTGAGGAAAATGGTATGATCGTATAAAATTATCTCCACTCTTTTTGGTTAAAGATTTAGAGATAGTCCCAAGGTTGATTGTTTCATAAAGAATTATTGTGCTTGACACGGTTAGGGTATACTTACTGATGGACAAGAAATAGCTGAGAAGAGACTATCAACAAGCTCGGGTTCAGGTGCTGATGAGTTTCAGACTGAAGTTGTATTGGTAGCCAAACTTCAGCATCGGAATCTTGTGAAGCTATTAGGGTATTGCCTAGAAAGAAAAGATAAGATGCTTATCTATGAACTTGTGCCCAACAAAAGCCTTGATCACTTCATATTTGGTTTGGCCCTTTCACACAGACAGATATACCTGCATGCTTTTATTTTCACCAAAAATAACCTGTTTATGACCTATTGATCATGACAAACAACATTTACTTTTTCTTTTGCTCTTTCATTTCAGATCTTGAAAAACAAAGGCAGTTAGTTTGGCCCCTACGATACAAAATAATTAAAGGGATTGCTCGAGGGCTTTTATACCTTCACTCAGATTCACATCTCAAAATCATACACCGTGATCTTAAAGCTGGTAATATTCTATTAGACGAGGACATGACCCCAAAGATTTCTGATTTTGGTATGGCAAAGATTGTTGGGGAGAATAAAAGCCTACAACATACCAAGAGAATCGCCGGCACATAGTAAGTTAATTTCCATTCAATTGCATTTTACTTTCACTTGTGCAAATCTCTGTTTTGATATTGCTGCATTATATTGACAAAAAATCTACTAAGTTCTGGGTTAATTACTAACGCTTTTATGTTGCAGTGGTTACATGTCTCCAGAATATGCTGTGCATGGACTATTCTCTGAAAAGTCTGATATATATAGTTTCGGTATTTTGATGCTGGAAATTGTATGTGGCAAAAGGAATACAAGTTTCTTTCACTCTGCACATGCCGAAAACCTTCTAACTTACGTAAGTCTAAGAGGATCCAACACTTGCACCCGACTTCAAATAATTGTGTACTAAGAAGTGTTATATGGTGGTTGTTTGCAGGTATGGAGACAATGGAAAAATGGGACACCAATAGAAGTGATGGATTCAGCCTTAAGAGATTCTTATGTAAGCAATGAAGTTGCAAGGTGCATTCACATCGCCTTGTTGTGCGTTCAACAAGATCCAGAAGCAAGGCCACCAATGACGAAAGTTGTTGATACGAGTCACGAAAGCCCAACCCAAGCTCAAGAACGTGATGGGCTTAAATTACCACAAGGCCCAATAACGAGATCAAAGGCCAAATAAATGCGTTCCAAACTAAATGGGACCATTCAGGACTTTGTTAGCAAGGCCTTAGATGCATACACGAAAGAAAGAGAAAATCAAGATTCACTTCCTTGTTTTCAAGAAAATCAAGAAACCGAATCTTGGCCCAATTTTGTTGTTTGGAGCGATTTCAAGAATCAAGAAAAATAAGATTTCAAATCTTGGAAATCTTAGTCCAAGAAACTGAATCTTGCAGCTAAAGAGCATTGGATCTCCGTTACGAGCATCAACGAGCCAATTTCGATAGGAGATGGACTACAAGCCCAAGTTCTTGAATGCAAGGCCTAATAAGATGACTCCAAGCCCAACCAAGAAGTCAAACCATACTTAGTTGAAAATCAGGCCAAATTGTTAAAGTGGCCCAATTTGTAAAAATTTTAATTGTTTAAATATCTAGTTTAATTTTTAGACTTTAGGATTTTTATATGTAAAAATTCGGCTCAAGCAGCCCATTAAAATGCCTTGGCCGAATTTCCTTATTAATTTGTTAATTAGGTTTTTTTTAAGTTTTCCTAATGAGATTAGAAAATAGTTAATAATGCCTATTAATAGGCATGGCCGTCCACCCTTGTAAGACACATTATAATTACATTGAAAATTTCAAATTTGATTGATCCAAATTTCTCTTTGATTTTTCTCCAAGAATTCTCTTTTGAGTTTTCTTTGGAAGTAGTTTTAACAATCTTTTTGATTGTGGGAGCCATCTTCAGCCTTCTTCTTGCCAATGATCTTCATTAGAGGGGGGATTAGAGCCGTTTGAAGGGAGTTGTGAAATCTTTCGGGATTTCAAGGCTTCTTATGACTTTATCTTTATTTTCTTGCTGTTCAATCTCTTTTAAATTTCTGATTGTGTCGATTTTTATTAGCTAATTTGTTTGTTGTTCTTGTTGCATTTCAGCCTTTCCAAAACTCCAAGATCTGAATCGGCACTTCCTTGGACATAAAGAAACGTTTTTGATTTCACAAGAACCCCTCTTTTCTTGCCGTCCCATCTCTAGAAGTAGTTTCAATTGATTTCGTGATCTGTTTTAATCTATTTGTTGTTTTGTGTTCTTTGTTAGATTCGGCTGATTGGAAGTTAATCTTGGGGCTTAATTTCGTGTTCTTTGCTTCCAAGAATATTTATTCATAAGTGTTTGATTATTGGCTGTTCTTTATTGAATTGAGAATTTTTAGTTTTCAGATCTAATTGATTTTAATTAAGTTTTGCTGTCTTGTTTCAGATCTGATCGTCTAGAGCCTTCGTAGGAATTTCTCGTGACTTGACAACTCAATCTTGGTCCGCGCGCAACCCCCCTTATCAGTTGTTCTCATGCTCAACAGTTCCTCGGTTACTTTGCCATCACCTCAAAGAACAACATTCTATTTTGGCACCATTACTGAAGGAAAGCCTTCGATTATGAATTATAAATCTGATCAATCAACAAGTAGTGCCTTGGCCACAGTTAACGAGACGTCCCTTACTGAACTATCCCCTCGTTAAATCCGATGAGTGTGTAATGGATGATCATGATGAAGCTCAACAGCATTTTCTATAAATATACACAATCTTTATTGAGAATGTGTCTTAGACTTGCTTAATAATAGGTCTGTAGACCAAGTCTTTAGGGATTTAAATTTATGTTACATGATTTTCAGGAGTAAGTTAAGTATTTGTGATACATTTTTTAGGAGTAATTTTTGCAAGTTTTTGTTATTTTTTTTACTATATAATATGAAAAATACAACAAATTATATTATGATTCTAATATATCTTTCATTTATATTTTTTGTGTTTTATATTGTTGCTAAAATACTAACAATCTTTCACTTTGATATTTGAAGGTGTTATTTATTTAGTAAAAGTAATCCAACTCAATTAACTCACCCATTCATACATAATATTTTTCATTAACATCTGAAAAATCAGAGGAGGATATGGTAGAAATAACCTTGGATGGTATGTCTTAGCATCCTTCAAAAACTTCTTAAGTTGCCCCAAATCAAACTTTTCCATTGACAATATCTTACCCAAAAAGATGGTCCTTTTCTTTCTCACAACATAACAATCGAAAAATAAATTAAATAACAATAACTATTTTCCTCAATTCAAAAAAGTTTTAATTTTTGTGGTTTTATATATATTATAATTTAATTATTTATTATATTTTATTTGAAAATTTATTTCTCATAATTATTAATTTTATACTAGATTTAAATCAATTATGTAATTTATTTAACTTTGATTTTATTTTATTTTAAAAATTAAGGAATTGAACCTTATCGACCTTAATATACAAACCTAAGAAATACAAATAACTTGAATCTAAAATGATGAAATTCATTATAATCGTGTATTAAATTAACCCTGAATGACTAAACATGAAATGACTATAACTCAAAAAACCTAACATTCAAACCCAAAATGACCTGAATTCTAAATGATCCAAACTCAAAATGATCTGAATTCAAAATGATCCAAACCCAAAATTACCCCACCTGAAGTAACTCAAAAATTTTAAAACCTGAATTGATCCGATCCAAAACTAACATGACCCACCCAACTAACATTTACAACATTATTCCTAAAATATATTAAATGTTATGAGTCTAATCTTGAAAACAAAAGATTTAATTCAAAAGTTAAAAGATAATGGATGTGCTAACTTGTTGAATAAAATGATTTTTTTTTGTGAAACTTGAGAATTGGATGTCCTAGATACGAATACACAGTAGGTTATAGTCATAAAAAGAAGATGTTGCTATAGAATCACTATTGAGTGGATATATATTTGACTATAATAGATAACCAATTGCAAGAATTGAACGACAAATTTAACAAACATGCTACAACTTTAGATTCTAAAAAGTTCTTCAAGTTATTTGATATTGAAAAATATTACATTCTTATAAATAAGTTTTATATAGATGATTTTTCTCAATAAGAGAAAGAACATATTTAATATGATTTGAGATATTATGAACTTGACGTGTGTCAACATCTTAAATTGTGAAAATATCAACACTTTATTTTTTTTATAGAAGTTTAGTTGAGTGTAGAAAGTTAGTTACATATTATTTCATTGATAGATTATTTAATTTATATTGATTCTTCCAGTTTCAGCTACATCTATAAAGCATTTTTTTAGGCTATAAAAATTGTGAAGACCCAACTTTAAAAAAACATGAAAGATGGTTTTATAAGAAACTCTTTAGTTATTTATTTGAAGGAAAAATCACAAAAAAATTTAATATAAATATGAGAACCAAAACTTTTTTAATCTTTTCTAAAATTTATTTTGATATTTTGTTTTACTTAACTTTTATTTTTAAAAAGGTTACTATTTCTCATCGGCTGGATTCCTAAGTGAATTATCTAGCTTCGTCCCTAGTAGGGATATTGAGTTAGTTGCTTATTTCTTGAAAGCATTTTGTGGGTTCTCCATCATTTTACTTATCGATCCACCATGTTTATTCAATGTTCAAAGTAAATTAGAACAGTGACTCATGATATTCAACTTGACTGAGTCTCCCTTGTAAACAATGACACATCACTGGCAATTGAAAAAACAACTGGCTTGACCCACACTTTCGTGCTTTGGAAGCTAAAACCACCCATATCACCATCAAGTAGAAGAACCGAGTTTTGGGGAAAACAAAATCTATAGACTCACAGATCTTACAAGTTTAATCAACCAAAAAACTATTCATTTCTTATTTGTCAAAATTTCAAGATTTCTCTTCCGAAAGTCTGGCTACACTTCCTTTTTTTTTTTGTGTGTATGTGTGGCTAGACTTTTTTGCTTGACTTAAACTCGTTATTTCAAGTAGTCTTGCGAGCAAATTTATTGCAGCGAAATTATCGTTTTTAGATTTTATAATTAATTTAATACTATCTGATATAGTGAAATAAAAAAAGTTCGAGTTAGTCGAATTAAAGATTTCTATTTTATTATCTGAATTCGATTTGAGTAGAATCAAGTCGAGTTGAGTAATTTTATTTGAGTTAAATTTAAAAAATTAAACTAACCATAAATTTTATTGACAATATAATTAAATTCCAAATTAAAGAACATAAACGTCATGTATATATGAAAACTCTTTTGAAAAAATAAGAGGGAAAAAATAAGATAACTAGTATGATAAACTTAGTTGATAATTTATTTATTTAACATCTCAAATTTATCATTTTAAATTTTAGAAATAATGAAATAATATATGTGGCATACAATATTTTAGAAATAATGAAATTTAACTCAATGGATTGAATGTATACTATTTTGTCAAAAATGAATTTTACAGCTAAAAAAAATTATAAAAATATCAAATTATAGTACATAGATCAAATTTGTAACTTACACATAGTACAAAGGACTAATAACAAATTTTACTTTGTTATGAAATAATTCCAAAGCCTACTCTAGGGCACCGTCATCGCCACCCATCCCATCGATGTCGCCTTGGGGAGAAATCAGTATTGATTAAAAGATACTTAAAACTTAACGTTGAATGTAAATACAAATTAAATACAATTCAATAATTAAAAAAGGAAAAAGCTTTGTTTATGATATGAACATAAAGAAAAATAAATAAATAAAGGGCAAATTATCAAAATAATCATTTTTGTTTTCCTCAGGTTATATTTTAATCACTAAGTCATTAATTGCTATTATCGGTGTAACGATAAACTAACGTGGCACGTTAAATCATCATTTCAAACAAAATTTTTAGGTTACATTATACAATTGGTCTCCATATTTTCTCGTTTTGAGGAATTTTTTTTTCTTTTATGTTCTTTAAACTTCTTTTTTTTTCTTTTTTTTATTTTCTTCTGCTTCTCCCTCTATTTTTTCTCCCTTCTCCATCTTTTTTAACGTAAAAGAAAAAAATTAAATTGCTCAATACGAAAAAAATATAAGGACCAATTGTATAATTTAACCTAAATTTTTGTTTAAAATGATGATTTAACGTGGCATGTCAGCTAATTACTATTACACAGTTAATAGTAATTAACATTCAATAACTAAAATTTTAAAATACAATAATATAAGTGAGTAAAAAATAATATTTTAAACATAAATGACTAAATAATAGAATTGTAAATAAATAAGAAAAAATGATAGTTAATAATAGAATTGTTCACAACTTAAAAAATGGGAGATAAAAAGTCATAAAGCTCAAGTATGAACTATAATAATACATGTTTGAGTGTCGAGTCTTGAGACTTTGTAGGCTTTGGGTCTTTGTATGTCCTCAACCAATCCAAACATGAGATTTAAATTTGAAGGAATTTTCCGCACTCCAGTCCTGTCCCTGTCCTTGTCTCGTTATCAAATTCATGGCCTTATTTTCCACAAGGTTAGACATAATTGCGTGTCTCCATCAGTATTGACTTTATAAACTTTGGGACGGTATTCTTAACCAATCCGAACCTGGCACATCTTTTCTAAATTAGACTTTTTTTGGCACTCCAATCTTTGGGTCTGCTGCTTATTTATTTTCCATAGAAAAATCAAAGTTAGCTTCTTGACTGGGTCTATGCATTACCGGATTTTCCACAAGGTAGACAATGAGCGATGCTTTAACTCTAAAACATTGGGACTTCATCTTAACCAATCCGAACATGGCAGATATTTCCTAAATTGGACTTCTTTTGGCACTCCATTCTTGAGCCTCGTCACCATTCTTTATTATGAAGTTGCTCCTCATTTACCACAGAAAATTGACGTCTTTTTTTACTGGGCTATTTCAGCAATTGTATCGGGCCACGAATATACTCAAACTAAAAATATATATTTATATTGATTTCATGGCGCGCATTCGACAAATTGCTGAAGCTCTTAATTGGGAGTTGTTTTGTGAGAAAAGACCGAGTGCAGATGAGGAACTAGTTCGTGAATTTTATGCGAATTTGACCTCAAATGAATTGACGAAATTTTTTTCTGGAGGAATCAAGGTACCAATAACCCCAAACGCTATTAATAAATTCTATGAATTACCTAATTTCGAAGATGATAAATATTCTTCCTTAATGAGAAATATTGAGACTGAAAATCTGTAAGATATTCTCGAGGAACTTAGAGTTCCAGGTTCTAAGTGGATTGTGTCAAAGTAAGGAATCCACACTTGTCGCAGAGAATATTTGACACCACTAGCGAATGTATGGTTCTATTTCATTCGATTTAGTCTTATGCCTATTTCACATGGGACTACAATTTTATTAGAGCGAATGATCTTATTATACTCGATTTTAACTGGAAAGACCATTGATGTGGGAAATATCATTTTGAGAGAAATGCGAAATTATGTCACTAGACGTTCTAGCCTAGCTTACTTTCCCTTTTATGATAACAATTTTGTGCTTGAAAGCTAAAATTCTTACAAACGTAAAGAAGACAGGTTATAGCTAGGGCACAATCACAGATTGGGACCTCTACCGAATAACCGGAGATTCTATTCTTCGGTAACGAATTGAAGAGAGTGAGGATCCCGAAGAAGAAAAATATCCCATGGAGATCGAACTAATGCAGTCAGTTGAAATCCCTAATAAGGCAGAACCAACAGAACCAACAACCGAACCTAACATGACAACCTCAATGTTTAGAACTCAATCGCCTCGTCCAGATCTTCGAGAAGAGCTGTCAAAATTGATGGACATAATGCAACATATGTAGTGGCAGCAACAAGCTTATTGGAGATATTCAAAAATACGGGATGACTCAATGAGAAGCGCTCTAACAAAAATATACAATGACCCGTTTATTTTTGTGCCTAAGTTTCCAGATTTCATATTTGAACCATGGAGTCCACTATCAAAGAGGGAGCGAAGTGATTCATGCAAAAACAAAGCTTATGGAGCAAAAGATGAGTCGAATTCTGAGGGATCTGCAAATAAATAAAAAAAGGGGGATCTTAACTTTGTTTTATTTTTGTTCTTAGGTTATTTAATGTTTTAGGATTAGGTTCTATTAGGATTTTTTTTATCGCATAATAAAATAAGAGATGGAAATCATAAATAAAAATGAACAAGTTGCAAAGTACAAAGTATGAATAAAATTCTATTATTTCAATAATTGTTATATTAGTAGAATTATGACATAAATGTATTCTTAATAAAGCATGCAAATCATACCATAAAATTTTTAGTTTCTTAAGGAAGTTAGGCATGAAAGTTTAAGTCTCTAGGATTAACTTAGTAGTTTCTTGAGGCGAAATCCTAGGAAGCATGGAATGTTCAAAATGATTTAGCCAACTTTTTTTTGGACTGTTTGATCCTTTCAAGCCAACCTTAATGAATTTTTATCCCTTGAAACCCAACTTTGAGACTATATAGCCTAATTTTATTTGATCCTTTGCAATATTTAGCCATCACTTCTCTCTAGTCATCTTTAAATTATCTCAAACACTAGACTCAATACTATTCAAAATATTCTTTGAAAATAAGTTTGGGGGAGTTGAAAAGAAGCACCAAATTCTCAAAAAATTGTAGTACATACAGCAAAATGCTCGTGAAAAAAAAAAGAGAAAAGCATACGTACTTGAAAGAAAATAGATGTACAAAAAGAGTATGTGAGAGCAAAATAATTTGGTGTATTGAAGGTAAATATTCTGAAGGTCTGATTGAAGTTGAGCCTAGGGTTTTTAGACAAAATTTATCTATCTTTTACCTACCCTAGCCTAGCCATGTTACAACCTATTTAAAAGACCTATTGATTCAAGTTTCTGGGCTACCTACATTAGTGGAGAGAAATTAATATGTTCAACATATGAAGGCATAAATTAAACTTGATGATTGCAGCTTAACCTTAAATAAGGGAATAAAACCAAATTGGTAGGTATTTAACATGTCTTTATTGAGTAAGCATTTAGTTTATTTTTTTTATTTTTATTTTTGCTATCATAATAGTAATTGAGATTAATTTGAATGATATATATATACTTAAGTAGCATAAATATCAAATTTCTTATTCTTGAGCATAAGTATACTAAATTCATAATTTTGGGAAGAATGTTGTTCTGAAGTAATTTTTTAAAGGTGTTTCCGAGAAATTCTTTTCAATTTGTGCATTACTTGGGACGAGCAATGAATTAAGTTTGGGGGTGTGGAAACACGAAAATATACACACTTTTCCATGCCATTTTTAACTCAAATTCATGTAAATTTGTAGTAATTCTTGTAGAAAAATATATAATAATTATAAAATAATTAAATTGTACTTAAATTATTAACATGTTGAATTTTAACTAATTTTATAATAAATTTTGCTTAATTTTGAACATTTTCGGCAGATTTGCACAAAGGGCAAAAATTGGCTCAGCAAACATTGCTAGAAGCGCAAAACTAAGAAGCGATTTTTGAAGCATTGAGGCGAATTAATTTTTCAGCCGAAGACGGTTCAAATTATGAATATTAATTCATAATATAATTAATTTTAATTTTAATCCAATTTACTTTGGGTTAAATAATTATTATTAATTAATTATGAAAAGAGGCCCAGTTGAGCTGAACCGAGAAAGCCGATCCAACTGAGCACTGGGATGCCTAAAATCGTCCCACATGCCGACCCAATCAGCTTATTTGGCTGATTATTTGGATTGAAAATAGCCCTTGAAGACTCCTTGAATTTGCATCTAAACCCCTCCAATATTCATGCCTTTCTAGATTTGTCCCTACCTTAAAATAGCAGGTTTGAAACCTTCAAACTTGCCACATGTGTGGCCAGTCATGGGAGGACTCTATGGCTACTGATTTTTTCTATTTTTATTAGCCTACTCAACCTATAAAACCCCCATTGGCTGCTCATTTGAAACACATCTCAAAACCTCTCATCCTTTCACTTCTCTCCCACTTTCTCTCTTCAATCCCCTTCCGTTGTTCTTCATTTTCTTCCCCATTTCCTTGTCGATTTCACCTCTTGAAAAATATTCCTTCAACCACCATTTGGAGCAGCATTCAACTGTTCGTGGAAGTCTTGGTTCAACAAGAACAAGCAGAGAATAAGGAGCAGAGCAACTTAGTCAAGCCTCGAAGAAACATCGGATTTGATTCTTGTTCCTTATCCCTTTAATTGTATTGTTGTTGTTATGAACATTTCAATGAATAATTGTGATGTTGATATGTTTAATTTAATTAATATGGCTTAAATTTAATTCGTGTTAGGTTAATTGCATTTTGTCCATTTAATTTATTAAAATTGTGCTTGTGTTGTTATAAGCCTTGGTAAGATGTTTGATTAAGTAAAACCATGACTAAGTTATTCTTGCATTACAATTGTAAGGTAACTAATGAATTAATTATTTAAACGGATTGAAATTGTAATTAATTGACACGATACTTAATCAGTCCATGTTTAATCATCTAAAGTAGCTAAAGGTTAAATTAGCAACGGTATCTAACGATACATTAGCCTTGCATAACTTGCAAGATTATTGTGATTAAATTGTTTCAAGGTAGGAATACATTGTTACCTCACGTAATCTTTTATGTGCTTATGAGATTGAATTAATTGTTTGAATTGGCATAGAGATATGTACAAGAGATTATTTTTAATTTCATAAGTATGTATATGCATTAACGCATTTGCTTATTAAAATTTGTTTAATCAGTTGAATTGACATAGAGATATAGTCAAGAAATAAATGAATTTTTGTAGGTGAGTATGTTCATAAGTTAGCAAATTACCAAGTGTCCGTGAATTTATTCGTAACAACATGAACATGAGTTTAGTAATTCTAAGTTAAGAAAAGTAATTAATCTAACACAATTATGTCATCTTGATTAAAATCATCTTTTGAAATCGTGGATTGAAACTTTTATTTCCTCTTTATTTATTTTACTTAGGTAAAAATCTTAGTTTTTAATCACCTACTTAAATCAAAATATTTTTCTTTGCCAAAGTGTTTTTAATTGCATTCATAAATAATTATTTTCACAGTCCCTGTGGGTATGATAACTTGACATTTACTTGTCACTTTATTACTTGTTGCGATTGTGTACACTTGCACATTTCCGTAGTTCCACTAACTCCAATAATGCTGAATGCGATACTCAAGTATCTGAGTAAAGATGTTGCTAAAGATGAGTAGAAACTCATAAATGTATGAATAAATGTTTTATAATGTATTCTAATGATGAATTTTATGTTATATGTATTTATATGATAATCAAATTTTGAGGCTTTACAGTCTTATACAATGGAATTCACAAGATTTATCTTGATTAAGCTTACAAGTGTGAAACCAAAGAGTTCAATGGCTAAACGAATAATAATGCAACCAAAGCCAATGATTGATTACCAAATTAAGAGAATTATAGAAGAGATATTATATTTTTCTAAAGATCATTCGGAATCTACAATGTCGCCGTTAAATAAGAAGTTATTCACGAATAATTGACTTATTCAGGTGTGGCATCTAAAGAATAGATTAATCAAAATTTCTTCTAAATTGATTTCTTTAGTGAATGGGATAATGTGGGATTATTGATGACTATAGTAGTCAGTGAAATAATGTTTGAACTGAAAAGATATTTGAATGCAGCGGTTATAGTCGAGTATCTTATGACGATCTTTTCTGGGTATTCTGTATGTTCTTTTATCCTCAGAGGTATATGTAATGATTTATTTTCAGATGTGATTCTTATCATCTGAGAACGCTAGCTAACCATAATGTTAGACGGAAGTATTGTTAGGCTGGTTGATTTATGATCGGCATTATTTTATCTTTCTTTGGTGTTCTATTCCATTATGTTTGGTAGAAAATTCGACGATAAAACTCATATGATGCTATTATTCTATTTCTACTGGTTATTGCTCTAAATTATATATGTGATTTATGTTGTCTCTATGACAACTGATTCTAGTGAGCATGAGCGGTATTCTTCTTCTAGATTTTCTTTGAGGGATCATCGATCTCTTTACCATTCAATATAGGTTGTATTCTCAAAAAAGAGCTTCACATCTTGGATTTAATTATCTCAGTTTTCTTATCATTTTTATGGTCTAATTTTATCTATCAAACATGGTTCATTTTGAAAGGATATTCATTGGTCCAAGGTAATTACATTTATTACGGTTATAAATCCTGGTTCGATCATGGGAGCTCGATGATATAGATCTCAGATTATAAAGGTTGTGTTCCTGCATTGGTTGCATTAGGACTACCTTCGATTTTCCTCTTCTATTTAGGAGTGCACTATTGATATTGAGGTATTGTTCTATCTATATGATTGAAACGTCGGTCTTATTATAGCACTATGGTTTTAATCTATCTGATGGTTATGGCTCCGGTATGGGTCAAAGCTTTGATGTTAATAAGTGAAATAGCTTTATTATATTCCCTTTCTAGCTTTCGTGAAGGGGAGGCATCGAAAAAAGTGTAGACGGTGGAAGATTGAGCTCAAACTTGTATATTGGTTCTCATTCTTCAGGTAATCTTGATTATGTCAACAAGTTAAAACAGGATGTTATGTTTCGTTTGAGTTAATGCAGTTTGTAGAAATCTTTGATTGGTATTCTAAGTAAATTATGATAGATTGTATGTATGGGTTGTCTTGACCATAAGAAGAAGGGATTATTCTGAAAATTATTATCCGATACATAAAATCGACTCAGTTGTTTTAATCAGAGTAGGTTATTCATTTGAAAATTTAATTGAGTTATACGGATTTGAGTTTATCCTTAGATCCGGGAATAAATTTAGTGCATTCATGGGTAAATTAACAAATAGTCAGAATGAGGGATTCATATTCTAGAAGACATGATACAAAAATATATCTATCAGAACAGTTCTAATCAGGAAATGTTATTATGGGTTAGAGTCGTCTTGATAGTTGAAGCTGTAGCGCCTGTGTTAAACGATATTGATTGACGCTTTCCACGTAAAGGGAACAAATATCAGTTGAAAGTCATAGATGCAAACATGTCAAAAGCTTCAGTTAGAGTTTGATAATCTGGTTTTCTCAGTTATGTTTTGACAGACGATCACTAAGGAATCTCTATGTAGTTATACTTCTAATGATAAAGTGATTGACACACGGCCGTGTGACCCCTGCAGTTTAAAAAATTCCTTCCTTTTCTATAAAAATTCTATATGTTTCTTATTTAGTCCCAAATTGTTTCTAATGTGTTTTTAGGGCCTTGAAGGCTCGTATAAGGGACAATATGAATGATATTGATTGATTTTGCTATGATTAATGTTGAGTTATTAAATGATTAAAATTTTTTATAGTTGAAACGTAAACTCCGGTAATGCTCCGTAACCCTATTTCGACGATGAATACGGGTTAAGGGTGTTAGAGTCTACGACACGGCCGTCTGACCTAAGTCATTGAGTTATACTGTTTAAGACACAGGTTGAGACAAAGCCGTGTGTCCCATTGTTTGAATACCACACGGTCTGGGCTATGTCACATGGCTGTGTGACCCCTGTTTTCAAAATTTTTAACTTTTCCCCAAATTTTTTAAATTATTTTAATTTAGTCCTAAATTAATTCCAAACTATTTTTAGGGTCTCAAGGGCTCGATTTAAGGCCCAAATGTATATGTTTGCTAGGTTTGTAATGAGTTTTAGGTAATTAATGTTAAATGACATTATTGATCTATTTTGAAGTTAATTGTTTGGATTTGTATGATAATGCTCCGTAACCCTAATCCGATGACAGAAATAGGTTAGGGGTTTTACAAAATAGGTGGTCAAGGCATACGATGTTAAAATTAGTAGAGATGTTAAAGAAATTTTAAGCAATATTTTTTAGGGTAAACTATAAAATACTCACCCAACTATTAGCGTATTTCTGTTTTGGTCACAAAAGTTTAAAATTTTCTATTAGTCACCAACATTTTCAAAATTTAATAATTTGGTCACTCATTTGTTAAATCATTGACAGAAGCCTTTTTTCATTGGCATAATAACAAATTTATCCTTCCAATATTTAAAAAATTATCAATTTGGTCCAAATTCTAAAAAATTCAACAAATTCAACCATCAACTTTATAAATTCTACCAATTTAGTTTGATTCTTAAAAATTAAAAACATTAAAAATAAAAATATTTAAAAGTTCATTTATCGATAAAAATACATAAAAAATTATTAATAAGTTAAAAATAAATGAATACCTATTTTTTCTCTTTCTAACATGAAATTTATTTATTAAATATTATTGGCTTAAGGGTAAAAAACTCCCTTAGTAAAAAATAAAAATGCAATTAATGTAACAACCCGTTTTTTAGTGGTGTCGAAAACAATGGTTTCGGGATCACACTTCCAACATTTGAGTCTGTAAATATTAATTATTTAATATTCTAATATTTATGAGGTCCTTAGGGTCATATTAAATTTAGGTTAGGAAATTTTAACATTTAGATAGTTAATTAAAGAAAAAGGATTAATTCGTAAAAGATGTAAAACTTTATTGCTATTGATTTATAATGATTAAATGGTTTAATTATCATAGGTGGAAGGACTTAAATGGTAATTATACCATTTTTATATAGTGGGACGGTTAATAAGTGAATTTTTATACATTTTATATGTTAATTTTTAAGATTAAATTAATAATAAAGTATTAAAACATAAAAAAAATGGTCATTTTCCAAATCTTCCATCGATTTTGAACAAGAAAAACCTCCATTGAAGAGTTTGAAGGCTTGGCTATGGTTAACCCTTGCATGTAAGTTTTTTTTGAGTTTATTTCTTTTAATTTTTATGTTTTTGATATCGTTGCAACTAGTTCAAGCAAACCCGTACCTTCATTTTCAAAAACATTAAATGTTTTAGAATGTGCCATGGATGAATTTGAGCTGTTTGTGAAAATTTGTGGCAGATTACTCAACTTGGTTGCTGAATAGGATTATTTTGTAAAGTATTTTTTGTTGATTTTAATGTTATGTTAGTAAAAACTCCGGTAAGGAAAAAACTCGAACACACGATCGGAACTCGAAAAGAAAAAGAAGAAATAGGACAGGCTCCAAGGCGTGTATCAAGCCACTATCTTTAAGGTTATATTCGCCCCCACTTATCTTCAGTGTGCAAACGAGTTCCAAGCAAATTAACCTCGAGGATACAATGAAGCCAATGACTATTTGCGTTTTGCACTGACGAGAATAGTCCACTATGCACTGAGTAATGTATAACAAAAACTCAATTTCTACAAAGGATTTCTGCAGCAATACTTTATAGAATAATCTAATAATATTAGAAAATGAAGGAAGAGAAGAAATAATATTAGAATTTGTTGATATGATTTCCAAATGAAATCCCATTCCTATTTATAGGAATTTTCATGTCTCTTCATAGAGACATCTTTCAATAGGTGTCTTTATGAATAAATAAATAATAATAATTATTCATTTAATTTTGTAACTATTCAAATAATATTTTTTGAATAGTTATAATTCTTTTTAAAAAATCAAATGATATAACTTTTGACCAATGACCAAAAGTTTTATCTTTTGATTAATTACACCCATTCATTTATAGTTATTGGGATACTATAAATATTTGAAAATATTCCAACAATCTCCCCCCATTTTCAAAATATTTAGACTTTGATATTCTTGGAAATCAATTTGCATAAATAAAGGTATCTTACGATTGAACCTTCACTTAGTGAAAACATGTTAAAGTTAATCGAAATTGTATGGTAGACTAAGCTTTGAACCAACTATTCCATTTGATTAACTGAACACATCTCACACAATGATTTCAACATCAGTCAATGCATAGTATCTAGGGACACTATTATAGCCATGTGTCTATGTCCTCTTTTCATGAGTGCTGTCAGAGCCAAGCCCTTAAGCTCCTAGAAGCGGCCACACTTCCACTCACATAGGTAGATCCCATCAAAAGTGTTCCCGTAATTATAACACTCTAACATATTTATGTTATGGGTCCATTAAGAGTACATTACTCATCCTTCCCTTATCATTATGGGTACCTAGCACTTTAATCTTAGGATGGATTTATTTATAGTGCTAACAGTCACATACTAATGATGTACTTTGTCTCATTGAACTCAAGACTTGACGTTATACCAAGCGTTGAGTCGAGTTTCCATCATGGTGACTCTAATTAATAGGCTTGAGTCCCATCCCTTTTGAGGTCCTTTTTACTGCATCTCTAGCAAGACTTTTTGTCAAAGGATCTGCCAAATTTTCACTTGACCTCACATAATTAATAGTGATCACTCCATCAGAGATTAATTGTCGGACATAACTATGTCTTAATCCAATGTGTCTAGACTTTCCATTATATACTTGGCTATATGCCTTTGCTAGGTAGCCTCACTATCACAACGGATAGAAATAGGTGAAATTGGCTTAAGCCATAAAGGTACATCATAAAGCAAATTTCTTAACCATTCTGCTTCTTTAGATACAGCGGCTAATGCAATAAATTCTGCTGCCATGGTGGAATCAGTAATACATGTTTATTTCTTGGAACCCCAAGAAATGACTCCTCCACCAAGAATAAAGATCCACCCACTAGTAGATGCATGATCTTCCAAACTTGTAATCCAACTAGCATCCGAATACCCTTCTAAAACTGGAGGATATCCATTATAACACAATCCATAGTTAATAGTTTTCTTTAAGTACCTAAGTACTCTATTTAAAGCTTGCCAATGCAAACTACTTGGATTACTTGTGTATCTACTCAATTTTCCAATAGTATATGCAATATCTGGTCTTGTACAAGTCATTATGTACATAAGACAACCAATTAGACTTGCATATTTCAATTGATCAATTTTCCTACCAGCATTAGATACTAATTTTAATTGAGGATCCATGGGTGTAGATGCTGGTATACAGTTGAAAAAATCAAACTTTTTAAGCACATTTTCAATGTAATGTGATTGTGATAAAGCTATAGTGCTTTCATCTCGGGTTATTTTAATCCCAAGAATAACATCTGCTACACTCATATCCTTCATAGCAAAGTTGTTTGACAAGAATTTCCTTGTGTTTTCTATTTGTTCCAAATCCGTGCCAAAAATGAGCATGTCATCTACATATAAGCAAATTATAACACCCTTTCCATTATCAAATTTACTATATATGCACTTATCGGATTCATTTATTTTATAGCCATTAGCTAAAACAACCTTGTCAAACTTTTGGTGCCATTGTTTTGGTGCTTGTTTAAGCCCATATAAAGATTTAACAAGCTTACATACCTTATGCTCTTGTCCTGGAACAACAAATCCTTCCGGTTGCTCCATGTACACTTTTTCTTCCAATTCACCATTTAAAAATGCAGTTTTAACATCCATTTGGTGAACAACCAAATTATATATAGAGGTAAGTGATATTAATAGTCTAATTGTAGCAATTCTTGCTACTGGAGCATAGGTATCAAAGTAATCAATACCTTGTCTTTGTGTAAAACCTTTTGCTACCAACCTTGCTTTAAATTTATCAATGGTTCCATCGACCTTCATTTTCTTTTTGAAGATCCATTTACAACCTATTGGTTTGGAACCTGGTGGAAAATCAACTAAGATCCAAGTTTGATTTCCCATTATTGAATCCATTTCATCATTTATTGCTTCTTTCCAAAAAGCAGAGTCTTGAGATTTCACTGCTTCTTCAAATGTAATAGGATCAGATTCGGTATTATAACAATAAGGTATCTTATTGCATATACTTTCACCTTTTCTTCTACGAGAAACATAATGAAATCTGGTCCAAAATCTTTGACCTTTTTAATCCTCTTACTTCTTCTTAATTCTTGACAAGATTCATCATTATTATCAATTTGTTTCAATGGAATCTCATTCTCATTTGAAGAATGAATCAATTGTTGTGGTTGTAATTGTCTTGATATAGAATTAAATCTATTTTCATCAAAAATAGCATCTCTTGATTCAATAACCGTATTAATTGAAATTGAATCATTTGGTTTAATTACTATGAACCTATATGCCTTGCTATTATGTGCATAACCTATAAATATGCATTCAATTCCTCTTTCACCTAACTTTTTACGTTTAGGTGTTGGAACTTTTACAATAGCTCTACAACCCCAAACCTTTAAATAATTAAGGTTTGGTTTCCTTTTCTTCCATTGTTCATAGGGGGTTATTTTAGTTTCTTTATTAGGAACTCTATTCAATATATGACAAGCTGTTAGAACAGCTTCTCCCCAAAAACCTTGTCCAAGACCTGAATATGATAACATTGAATTTACCATTTCAATCAAGACTCTATTTTTCCTTTCAGCTACACCATTTTGTTGTGGTGTGTAAGGGGCTGAAACTTGATGGACAATTCCAGTGAGTTCAAAATAACTTGGATTATAGTATTCTCCACCTCTATCCGATCTTAAGCACTTGATAAATGATTCACACTGAAGTTCAACTTCAGATTTATAAACTTTAAATTTATCAAGCGCTTCATCTTTTGAATGCAATAAATATACATAACAATATCTAGAACAATCATCAATAAAAGTAACAAAATATTTCTTTCCACCTAATGTAGGAGTATTATGCAAGTCACATAAATCACTATGTATCAAATCAAGCAATTTTGTTTTCCTTTTAACCTTAGGGAAAGGATTTCTTGTAATTTTAGTCAACATACAGGTATTGCATTTTTCAATATTATTATTAAAAACATGAATTAAATATAATTTATACATGTCATTCAATTTTCTATAATTCAAATGACCTAATCTATAATGCCACAAACAAAATGATTCAACCATATAAGCAGAAATAGTATTTTTATTCTTATTAATAATATTAAGTTTGAACATGCTTTCATACATATACCCTTTTCCCACAAAAATTCCTCCCTTAGACAAAATAAACTTATCTGCCTCAAAAACAAGTTTGAAACCAAACTTATTCAACAGACTTCCAGACACTAAATTTTTCCTAACTTCTGGTACATAATATACATCATTTAAGGTTAAAACCTTTCCAGAAGTGAATTATAGTTCAACAGACCCTTTGCCTTTAATTGTTGCGGTGGAAGAATTTCCCATGTACAAGACATTGTCATTTTCACATTATGTGAACTTTGTGAACATGCTTTTGTCTTTGCACACATGTTTGGTTGCTCCGGTATCAATCCACCATGTATTATCATCTTGTGCCATATTAATTTCAGATATCATTGCAACGAACTTTTCGTTATTATCAGCCTTAGAAGATGATTTCTTCTTTAAAAATCGACATTCATTCTTGAAATGTCCCGGCTTTCCACAATGATAGCATGAGCCCTTTTGTTTCTTTTTGAACTTAGGTGCTCTATCAGCCTGATTGAACTTTCTTTTGAATGGTTTAGTAGTCTGTACTTCCTCCGTAACATGTACTTTGGCATTTTCAGAATTTAGGTTCTGATCTTGTTTTCGATACTCTTCTTCAATACGAAGATGATTTGCCAAAGCCTCAAGAGATATTTCCTCTTTCTTATGTTTTAGACTTCTTTTAAAGTCTTTCCAAGATGGAGGAAGTTTGTCTATTATAGAGGATACCACAATCATTTCATCCATTTTCATATCATATTGCTTAAATTGATTCAGCATCTTTTCAATATCACGAAATTGTTCCATAACAGAACGACCATCAACCATTTGATAATTATTGAAACGACTGACAAGAAATTTCTTACTTGTAACATCTTCGGTCATGTATCTTGCCTCCAATTTGTCCCATAATTCTTTAGCGGTTACGTCGTTTTGGTAGGTGTCGAACAAACCATCAGATAAACCATTCAATATGTGGCCCATGCACATGTAATCAGCATTGTCCCATTTTTGTCTATCTCGGGTTACAGCAATAGATTCGTTTTCATTCTCTTCAGGTCTTGGAGTATCCAAAACATAAGCAATCTTCAAAGTTGATAACAAAAAGTGCATCTTTTTCTGCCATCGTCGAAAATTGCCACCATCAAAACGATCAAGTTTAACAAAGTTGGAAGCCAACTCCCTTAGTGTTCCATTTTCATGTGTTGTGGTAGTCATCATGAAATATAACCTTAAAATTGTTAGTACAAAACTCCGGTAAGGAAAAAACTCGAACACACGATCGGAACTCGAAAAGAAAAAGAAGAAATAGGACAGGCTCCAAGGCGTGTATCAAGCCACTATCTTTAAGGTTATATTCGCCCCCACTTATCTTCAGTGTGCAAACGAGTTCCAAGCAAATTAACCTCGAGGATACAATGAAGCCAATGACTATTTGCGTTTTGCACTGACGAAAATAGTCCACTATGCACTGAGTAATGTATAACAAAAACTCAATTTCTACAAAGGATTTCTGCAGCAATACTTTATAGAATAATCTAATAATATTAGAAAATGAAGGAAGAGAAGAAATAATATTAGAATTTGTTGATATGATTTCCAAATGAAATCCCATTCCTATTTATAGGAATTTTCATGTCTCTTCATAGAGACATCTTTCAATAGGTGTCTTTATGAATAAATAAATAATAATAATTATTCATTTAATTTTGTAACTATTCAAATAATATTTTTTGAATAGTTATAATTCTTTTTTAAAAAATCAAATGATATAACTTTTGACCAATGACCAAAAGTTTTATCTTTTGATTAATTACACCCATTCATTTATAGTTATTGGGATACTATAAATATTTGAAAATATTCCAACATGTTAAAGGACTAAATTGTTTAAATGGTAAAAATTTATAGTATTGTTGTGAAATTATGTTAAATAGAGGGTTTTATAGATGCAACACCCCTAACTCGTATCCGTTGCCGGACTAGGGTTACAGAGCATTACCAAAGGTTACATTTCAAAACAAACAAAAATTTTAAACATTTTAATTCATATCACTAATAATAGCAAAACCAAACAATAACATGCATATCGTCCCTTATATGAGCCCTCGAGGCCCTAAAAACACATTGAAAACAAGTCGAGACTAAATCAGAAACATTTAGAATTTTTCAAAAAAAGATGAAAATCTTCAAACTGCAGGGGTCACATGGCCGAGAGACACACCCATGTCTCAGGCCGTGTGGGCATTCAAAAATAGGGACACACAGCCGTATCTCAGCCCGTGTCCATGCCCGTGTAACTCTCTAACTTAGGTCACACAGCCAAACCACACGCCCGTGTGCTAGGTAGTGTAACTCTCGAAATGCAACCTGTAAAAACCTACAGGGGACACACAGCCATGTCGCCTGAATGTGTGTCACATACAGCTGAGATACACGCCCGTGTCTCTGACAGTGTTGACGAAAAATAGGTCATTTTCAAGCCATTTTTCTCACCCATTCATGCACACACATATAACCAATTTACCACAGGTAATCAAGCACTCCAAAGTGCACCAAACCATGCTATAGCAAGCTATCCAATTAAGATACATAAGCATACAACCAATGTGTCCAAAAAGTGCCTCAATCACAATCATTAAACATGTATATCCATATACATAAATTGGCTAAAAGTTTAACTAACTTATAACTAAACTTATGCCATAACTTACCACTTTGTTTACTTATCAAATTTCACACTAAAAGTACCAAACATTGCATTTTACATCTAGCACCAATAACCATACATGTCATCTATAACAATTATACCAATTCACCACATTCAAACATATCAAAAGACCATATCAACTCTATCCATCAAGGCCATTTAAATGACACAAATCTAACCACATCTAGATGGTTCCAATAATCAACATGTATACAAACCATATTTCAACCATACACATCTATTCAAAACCTTTCCAGGGCATACCATATCGTGACCATGTTGAGGTCAATTCATCATATATCACTTTGGTCGTTCAAACATGCTTTAACACACTATCAAATTAACGTATATCAACAAGGCACCAAATGTACCAAGGCTAAAATGACATATACATGCCAAACACATCAATTAACATTTAACTAATCATAAACCATAAGTTCACCAATACATTCCATTATAACCTTAACCAAAATATCAAAATCTACTGATATAATTGTTAGATAGTGTAATAGATCTCCGATGAACTTCCAACCCGATCAAGCTTCCGATAATCTAAAAAGTAACAGAAAAACAACTACGTAAGCAATGAATTCTTATTAAGCTCGTATAAACTTTAGTCATATCAATCCATTTCAAATATGAAATTTATACATATCAAGAATAATCATATAACAATATTGTAAGGTTCATAAAACCATATCCAACAACTCATGAAGTGAATAAATCCACAGCATTACATATACATATTATCCCTAGCATAGTAGGACTTTATAAAACTTTAAACCCTTTCAAATTTTCTTATTTTCATTTGCATTTCATTGCTTTCTATTGCATTTACTCTCATTTGCTCAAATAACAACATCAATTCAATTCATCATTCCCTTTTTCATCATTCTACACTTCAAGTATGAACTTACTATTTCATTACCTTTCCACACCCGTTTCATATGCATAACGCACAAGGCATAAGCATATCATTCACTCATAGCCACAAGCTAGTGCATTAAAACATAACTCCTTTTGGAATTAGTCACATGATAAACCATTTCACAAGAAATTACATAATTTAAACCTTACCACTCTTTCACGAACACAAGTATGTTTCCATTAGAGCACTTACCATTTCAATGCAACTTATAAGTAAACATAATACCATTCAATCAATAGCTTGGCACATGCCTAAGCATCAAACAACAGCACATGTTAGCCATGTAAATACATATATAAACCAATAATCATGGATGAGCACAAAAATTGATAAATTTTCATATACATGTATCATCCAATTCAATTTTTCCATCTAACATGTAACAACATTTCCATGTAATTCATATGTGTCTGTGTCATAGTCCGTATTGAACTCTTATCATTTCGTATCAGAATATTTCCCGTCGAACCATTTAGAATATCATTGGATACTCGAGATAGCTCACACATAGTGTGCTAAACTGTAATCTATCAATTCCTGTACATGTATGCTCCTATGAGCTATGAATTAATATGTTCTCACGAGTTGTAAATCGTTAAGCTCATATGAGGTGGGAATCGGTGAGCTCTCAGGAGCTGAAATCGATAAGCTTATACGAGGTAAAAATCGATAAGCTCTCACGAGCTAAAATCAATTATCCCTAATGACATGTCACTGGTATCTTTCGAATTCCTAATGTTCAAACAAGGCTCGTTAATTGTCATACGTCGTTGAATTTACGTCGGTTTATAGCACGGTAAATTGCATACTAGTATATATTGATTTAATCACAATATAATCACATATTAACATTCATTTTAATCAAGATTATAAGAATACAGTTCATATGAACTTACCTAGCTAAATTGCAGAAATACAAAAGTTTAAGGGCATTTTGATAATTTTCTATTTTCCTCCATTTTCCACCCTATATTGATCTAAATTAATAATTTCATTCAATATATTAATTTAGAAAAAAAATTCATTTCATGCAATTTGATCATTTTTGAAATTTTTACAAAATTACCCCTAAAATTTTACTTTTATTCAATTTAGTCCCTAAGCCCAAAACATGCAAATTAACCATTTTTACCCAAAATTGAACCTATCTGAATACTTGTGGCATCAAATGTAGCACATTATTGCAATAATTGCACATCAATTCTGTGTACTTTTACTATTTTAACAATTTAGTCCCTAATTGAAAAATTCATCAAAAATCACTTAATAAAATACTTTTAAACATCAACCAACATTTCAAATTCATCATGTAACATATAAAATTTTAAGGTTCCATCAATGGCAACATTCAAAATCTTTAACAGTTTCAAAATCGAAGGTACAGGCTAGCTGGACCTAATTGCAATGATCTTAAAAACATAAAAACATAAAAGAAATAAACCCAAATTTAGCTTACATGCAAAGGAGGACATGGCCGAGTGTTTAAGCTATCATCCATGGCTTCCTTCATTCTCCAATTTCGGCAAAACTAAAGAACAAAGATGATAGCATAATTGTTTTATTTTTAATATAATATAATTTATCAAATTACCATTTTAACATTAATAATTAAAATAAAAAAAATTCAAGCCCATAATTTTCCACTAACACATTGAATGGTCTAATTACCATTTAAGTCTTTTTTCCTTTATTCAATTACTCATTTAATCACTCAAATCAAATAGCGATCAAATTTTACATCTTTTACGATTTAGTCCTTTTTAATTAATTAACTATTGAAACGTTAAAATTTTTCAACGAAACTTTAAAACCACTTTAATGACACTCTGTAAATATTTAAAAATATTTATGACTCAGTTTATAGAAACGAGGTCCCGATACCTCATTTTCTAAAACCACTTTACCTCAAGGTCTTACCACTTGAACTTAATTAATCCTCGGAAGAGTATAGATTATCAAATCAAAAACCTTTTCAAAGTCACAATTAACTCATAAATATTAAATAATAATATTTACGAACTTATTCATCAGATTTTGTGGCCCCGAAACCATTATTTCTGACACAACTGAAAAATGGGCTGTTATAATAGAAACCCTAAGTACTCGGATGGTATGAGTTTTTTCAAATAAGGTTAATTTTTAAAATTTTCAGGTTTAGGGATTAAATTGAATAAAGTGTAAAATTTTGAGGCAAATGGGAAAAATTGTAAATAGAAAGGAATATGTATTAAATTGAATGATACATGAAATTGAAGCTAATAAAGTGAAGTAAACTATTTTATAGATCAAGAACAAGTAGATAACCGAGGAAAAGGGAAAGTTGCTGACTAGTCCCTGAACTTTTACAAACTCTACAATTTAGGCCTAGTAAGTTCGTTCAATTTATTTTAATATATTTTGAAATGTACATTGATTATGAAATTGGTTATTGAATATTTTAGTGAATTTTTTATTATAAACTATTGTAAATTTAGAAAACAATTGCTTTGAACTTTGTTAAACGACGTTGTGTTTTGAGCTAGATGAACATAGGATATAGTACGATTGGCATACCAATAGGTTATGTCGCGCATAGTATGGGGCTGATTTGAGATGAGACGATGATTCATGACTTGTTATTGTACACTTAACATAGTCCAGCATTTGTTGTGGGCTATTGCTAAATATTACAGTGATTCTGGCGTGTTACTGGAGGCGGATGTAAAGCCTTTGGGCTTGGCACTTAGTACCCTGACGTGTTTTTGGTTGGAATGGCTTGTTTGAGCTTTTGGTATGTTTCGGGTGGATAACTATGTACTTATATCCGTTATATCGTTCATCGAGCATAATTTTTCAGTGTTAAATGTTTTGTTAATGAATTGTAAAATGTTGTACATGAATTTTCCATTAGCATTGTGACTTGATATTGAATGAGTTAGTATGTTGTATTAATACGTAACTCGTATATGATTTTATATAACCTCACTTGTTAATAATTGTGGTTGATAGGAAGCACTGTCTATTAATCTTGTTATTAAAATTGCTATGTTTATTTCGGTAAGCTTTATCAATTTAACTGTCGAACTTACTAATCTCTATAGAAGCTTACTCATGTTATTTTCTTATTTCCTTATAGATAGCATTATGTGGAATCAGGCTAATGGATCAACTTGAACATCACACTATCTAGTCACATTTAGGTAGTTTTTGAAAGTTAACTTTTGGGTTATATGGCATGTAATAGGTGAAATTTTTAAATGTTTGATTGTATGTTATGTGGTAATTGTGAAAGTGATGAATGATATTTATGTTCAGTATTAACTTGTATGTGTTCATGTTCATGTCATGTTATTTGATCATTTGGTATAAGTCTTATGTAGATGTTCGAAATTATGGTATAAATGTATATGTTTGAATGAGAAGAGTAATGGTAAATTTTAAAATAAGATGATATAAGATTTGAGACTTTGAATGAATACTTGTTAATATGTTTGGTGTATGAATGTGATATAGAATATAGCCTTGAATTTGGTTTGTTTTGGAATGTGAATTGAGGTGCCAAATGATGGCATATTGGTTAGACATAGGTTGAGTGAATTTGACATGTTTTTGGGTGTGATTGAATGTGTTTGTGCATGAAATTGTAGTTGAAAATAGCTTGGCTTGGCATTTAAGTTTTGGTGGAGAAATGACTTGAAATGCCAGCTTTTTAAGGTGCACACGGTCTGGGATACGGTCTGCCACATATAGCCACCCCACACGGTCGGTGTCATTATTATTTTAGGTGCAAATTTCACACAGCCTAGCACACGGTTTGGCATACGGCCCGCGGCACAACCATGTGATCATATTTCAAATATACACACAGTCACAGATAGTTACATGGCCTGGCGGCACGACTGTGTGACCAAACTTCGAATGCATACACAGTTTGGCACACAACTTGCGACACAGCCATGTGACCCTCTTTAAAATTATAAAAAAATTATAAACTATAATTATAAAAAAAAAACTTCGATGATGGTGTGGTATACCATGTCAGCAAAAATAAAATTATAAAAAAATTAAAATTAATAAAATATATAGAGAGAGAATGAACCTGGACAATGGATAGTCCAAATTCATTCAAGATGAGTACAAACTATAATTTTTTTAAAAAAAAATTATAAAATTACTAAAAATTATAAAGATGTTATAAAAATTTCAATATGTAAATAACTATAAAAATTTCAAAAAAATTATAAAAAAATTAATTAAAATGAGAAAGAGGGTGCCATGAAAGAATTCAAAATTACAGAAACTTTTCAATAATTGAAAAAGATTTCATGATAGAATTCAAAATGAATAGAGTGCCACGCAATCTTCCTTGTAAAGAGAGGTGAGAGAAAGATAAGAGGCAGAAAAAAAAATGAAAATATACTATATAAGGAAAATAATTATTAATATTTAAAAAATATATAATTTATAATAATTTTTATGATGTTTTAAAAATTTATAGTTTTGCACTCTCCTTGAATGAATTTAAACAAATGGTTGTTCAAGTTCATTCTATATATAAATATTTATTAATTTTAAAATATATTTTATAATTTTTTATTTTTTTGGTAACGTGGCATGCCACGTCAACACACATTTTTTAAAACTTTATTGATGTGACATGCCACATAGCACTGTATGTCATGTCAGCATGTCAGATCAACGTCGTTTGACACATTAGAAAAGTTAACGGTCAAACCGATCAACTAACGGCTTTCGTTAACGGAATGGCCTAGTTGATTTTTTTGGGAGTCACTAAGAGTTCAATAAGATGAACTTTTTTTCCTAAGGATTTAATTGCATTTTTATTTTTTTACTAACGGTTTTTTTACGCTTAAGCTAATATGATTTTACAGATAAAATAGTTTTAAGAAAACCCATATTCAAACTTTTCTCGTTTTTAGTTTTATTTTATAAATAATAATTTATTTAATGTACATATGGTCTTGTTCCCTAGTCCTCGTCAAATTTGTTAAGCGTTGGGCATTACCTTTGTGCACAACCAATGGCACCAATAACTCTTACTTCGAATTTTTTGATTTCCACATCTTTCATTGTTGTGCCATCCAACTCGAAATCAGTTATAGAGCTATCAGCATGGCTTTTTGCCTACTGGGTCTCTAAGACTTCATCCTCACTTGTATATCTCCAATCGTGTTCGCCTTCAAGCTACAGTCTTTGACCCAGCTTGAACACACTGGTTGTTAATGTTGAAAAAAAGAGAAAAAACTGAATTTGCTTAAGTCTTCTTCATGGTTTGTCTCTTGAATTGTTTTATTTATAAGGTTGTTAATTTTATTTATAAAATTATTATTTTTATAAATAAATTCAATGTTAGAAAATGGGTATTGATTTATTCAAAAATATTTTTATAATTTTGTATCTATTTTTGTAAAATCTTATATATTCTTATCAAAAAAATAAACTTATATATATAATTTTTTAAAGTTTTCTAATTTCTAAATTTTTAATATTAAAGACTAAGTTAACATAATGTGAAAAGTTAAAGGTTAAATTTGTTAAATTTTTTAAATTAAAATTAAATTGATAAAATTTATAAATATTAGAAGGATAAATTTATTATTATTCTAATAAAAAATCTTTCATCATTAGATGAGTGGCCAGAATATTAAATTTTAATAAAGCTAATGATTAAAATAGAAAATTTTAAATCCAATACGTTAAAGGATATGACCATTTCGTTTACCCTATTTTTTATAACATTGTAAAAAAAATTCCTGTCGTAATAAAATTAATTGAGAAATTAAAAAAAAAATGGTGATGGTTGATTCCTTCACCAGACTCTTTGTTGTAGCTGTGTGTCTTTCAACCTTTAGCTTCGGCAGTTTAGAGGCTCTAACGCGATGGTACTACTTCTGTTCCAACGCAACCACTTTGACCGGAAACATCGTCTATGCCGCGAATGTCGATCAGCTCTTCTCTTATCTCTCAACCAACGCGACGGAGCACGACGGATTCTTCAACACCACCGCGGGACAGGAGCCTAACATGGTGTATGGTCTCTTTCTCTGCCGTGGGGATGCCCGTCCTGAAATATGCCGTGACTGCATCAACCTTGCTGCTGCCGATGTAGTTAAACTTTGTCCTAACCAAAGTTGGGCTATTATTTGGTATAACAAGTGCATGCTACGTTACTCGAACCGGTCCATCTTTTCCTCCATGGCTGAAAGACCTAATGTAACTTTGTCGTACTGGGTAGACGCCATGGAACCATACCGCTTTAACCGGCTGGTTGCAACTGTGATGAAAGATATTGCAACTCGGGCTCCAAACGCTACATCCAGGACTAAAAAGTTCGCTACGAAAGAGGCAACTTTTAATGCGTTCCAAACACTTTACAGCCTAGCACAGTGCACACCCGACATTTCCAGTGAGGATTGCTACAGATGCCTCCAGGACGCTATTGCAGACTTGCAATTCCATTTAGGTGGAAAGCAATCAGGATTTGCTATGTACCCTAGCTGTACTGCACAATATCACACAAGCCCTTTCTATAGCCTAAACCAAACTGGATTAGCTAAGCCCCCAGTCTCGCCTCAACATCCTCTTCTACTCCCTCCACCTCCTCCTCCAGGTCGGTGTAATAGATCAAAGTAGTGTCGTCGATGCATCATTTACTCAAAATTTGTTTTAAATTCGCTTTACTTAATCTCCTCTGCTTTTGTGGTAACATTGAATAGGTTTTCTTTATGTAGTGAGTGTGAACCGGAGTATCATTGTATCACTATAACGAGTTCTATCAATAATTTTCAAACCATTCTTCCTTATTCAGGTAGAAGGGGGATATCATCACAGAGAGTGATCAAAATAGTTGTTTCAACGGTTGGCTTCTTGGTTTTGTCCTGTTTCTTATGTTGTGTTCTTGGTTGGAAAGCAACCAAGAAACTAACTGCGCGAAAAAACAGAAATGGTAAGCCAAAATATGTAATATGATTCAACTCAAAAATCACCATTATATTTGCTTAGAAGCCAATGACTTTCACAATTTATATAATTTGCAGATGAACTCAAAGCCATGGCATCGCAATCTCTGAGATTTGATTTGATTATAATTGAAGCTGCTACAAAAAACTTCGCTGAAGTTAACAAGATCGGTGCTGGTGGATTTGGCAGTGTATATAAGGTGAGGGAAATGGTATGATCGTATAAAATTATCTCCACTCTTTTTGGTTAAAGATTTAGAGATAGCCCCAAGGTTGATTGTTTCATAAAGAATTATTGTGCTTGACACGGTTAGGGTATACTTACTGATGGACAAGAAATAGCTGTGAAGAGACTATCAACAAGCTCGGGTCAAGGTGCTGATGAGTTTCAGACTGAAGTTGTATTGGTAGCCAAACTTCAGCATCGGAATCTTGTGAAGCTATTAGGGTATTGCCTAGAAAGAAAAGATAAGATGCTTATCTATGAACTTGTGCCCAACAAAAGCCTTGATCACTTCATATTTGGTTTGGCCCTTTCACACAGACAGATATGCATGCATGCTTTTATTTTCACCAAAATAACCTGTTTATGACCTATTGATCATGACAAACAACATTTACTTTTTCTTTTGCTCTTTCATTTCAGATCTTGAAAAACAAAGACAGTTAGTTTGGCCCCTACGATACAAAATAATTAAAGGAATTGCTCGAGGGCTTTTATACCTTCACTCAGATTCGCGTCTCAAAATCATACACCGTGATCTTAAAGCTGGTAATATTCTATTAGACGAGGACATGACCCCAAAGATTTCTGATTTTGGTATGGCAAAGATTGTTGGGGAGAATAAAAGCCTACAACATACCAAGAGAATCGCCGGCACATAGTAAGTTAATTTCCATTCAATTGCATTTAACTTTCACTTATGCAAATCTCTGTTTTGATATTGCTGCATTATATTGACAAAAAATCTACTAAGTTCTGGGTTAATTACTGACGCTTTTATGTTGCAGTGGTTACATGTCTCCAGAATATGCTGTGCATGGACTATTCTCTGAAAAGTCTGATATATATAGTTTCGGTATTTTGATGCTGGAAATTGTATGTGGCAAAAGGAATACAAGTTTCTGTCACTCTGCGCATGCCGAAAACCTTCTAACTTACGTAAGTCTAAGAGGATCCAACACTTGCACCCGACTTCAAATAATTGTGTACTGAGAAGTGTTATATGGTGGTTGTTTGCAGGTATGGAGACAATGGAAAAATGGGACACCGATAGAAGTGATGGATTCAGCCTTAAGAGATTCTTATGTAAGCAATGAAGTTGCAAGGTGCATTCACATCGCCTTGTTGTGCGTTCAACAAGATCCAGAAGCAAGGCCACCAATGGCGAAAGTTGTTCTCATGCTCAGCAGTTCCTCGGTTACTTTGCCATCACCTCAAAGAACAGCATTCTATTTTGGCACCATTACTGAAGGAAAGCCTTCGATTTTGAATTATAAATCTGATCAATCAACAAGTAGTGCCTTGGCCACAGTTAACGAGACGTCCCTTACTGAACTATCCCCTCGTTAAATCCGATGAGTGTGTAATGGATGATCATGATGAAGCTCGACAGCATTTTCTATAAATATACATAATCTTTGTAATAGGCCAATTTCGGCCTGGCTAAAAAACCATTTACATAGCCCAAATAATTCGACCCAATAAGACCTAAATTGCTAACCCTAATCTGTTAGCCAAAAAAACACAAAGGGTATAGCAGAAACCCTAGTAGCCGCCGCAGCAATCTCACCCTCGCACGCCGCTGCAAATGGCGCGCATGCGCTCCTCCAAGCATGTACCTGCAAAAGGCAACAAGCAGTATAAGCAAGAAAATCAAGAAAATTGTAAATCAAGAAAATAATAGAATGATTTTTTTCCTTTATTTTCTTGTTTCATTACGGCTATAAAAAGCCAATTAAAATATGTAAAAAGGGGATTCAGTGAAGGAGATACAAAGAAAAAGAGAGAATAGATCCAAAAATATTTGAATAACAGAGGTGATTATTTTTTTTGGTTTACTTTGTGGGCGTATGTTTTATTTAATTATTCATTTAGTTTTATTTATTTTTTTTATTTTTTTAACTTAAAACATAAAAGGAAGAGGGGAAACTTACCTAGTCACCGGAGTCGTCGAGCCGGTGTCTTCTCCGTCGAAATCGGGGCATGGGCATAGGGCTTGAACGGTGGCTGAAACAGGGTATAAAACCCTAGCAGAGAAAGTAGAGAGTTTTAGTTTTTTTATTTTTTCTGGTTATAAATGATTTTTGTAAAATATTCAGTTTAAATAAAAATACCAAAACGGCGCCGTTTACTAAGGCAGGATCCGCGCGTTGACCCGACCCACAGGCAGGATTCGCGCGTTCCTGCCCTTAAGGGGTAATTTGCGAAGTTGGTCCTCCCTTCTTGTTGTGTTGTTTAATTAAGTTCTTTTCCTCTTTTTTAAAATTGGGCACAGAAACTTTACCATTATGACATTTTAATCCATGTTGCTGCGCAACGTTTTGGGAGGCGGAATATTTTCCAACCTGGCCCCATATAATTCGCGTGTTGTAGTTTAATCCTCCATTTTATTTTTATTTTTTTTCTTCCCTAGTAATTCTGTTCTAGTTGAGATTTAATCCTTTTTTTATATTTGTTTTTTTATTAATTAGTATAATATTACTATTACTATTATTATTATTGTTATTAATACTATTATTTTTTTTCTCTATATATACTAATTTACTTAACTTTTTATATACATTATTTTATTCCATTATGAACTAGTATTTTAAATTTTTTAAATTGTTAATATTATTATTTAATTTCATGATGTATAATTTTATATTTTTATGATTAATTCAATATTTTAGTAGTTTTATTTTATAATACATCTTTTTTAAAAAAAATCCATTTATATATATATTTCCATGTTTTAAAGTTTTATAATATTTTTTATATAATGCCATTATATATATATATATACAATTTATATTAAATTATTTCTATACATATATGCTCATATAGTATTATTGATCTCATATTTGTTATACATAAATATAATTTATTTCTTTTAAAAAAAATCCTATTTTTAATATATTTAGTTTATTTCAACTTTTACATGCAGTATTTTATATATTATAATTTATATTAAGTTTTCACCCCATAGGTATTATTTTTTTTAAAAAAAATTAATATAGGTATATATCTATTTTTTTATTTTTATTTATTTTCGAAAATGTTTAACTACCTACTTATGTTGTTAACACATATGTATATGTAGTTATATTTTTTTCTTTGTTTTCATAAATGCATTATGTATTTTATATATAAGTTTTATAACCTAAAATTTTATGTGCAAGTTATGTTTACGTCTTTTATTCTCCATAAATTCAATGTATATATTTTGTACATTTTTTTCCTTTATATTTAATTTTTTTCTTTGTTTATTTTCTTCTTTTGTTTATTGATTTATGTTTTCATTTATTTTTTGTTCATTTATTTGATACTTTACATGTCGTTGGTTTTTTTATGTACATTAATTTCGTTTATTTATATTATTTCTATGACATTGTTGTATTTATTATTGTATTTTACACTTAATGTAGCATTAAATCATTTTTTCACTCGAATTTAAAATTTTCAAAATTGAGATAATACTCGTATTTAGGATTTTCAAGAAAATTGAGCCCTAACGTAATGGGTTCCAATTTTTTTTGTTGAATCAAATAATCGAGAATGCTCATTAATCAAAAATAAAATGAAAAGCTTGTTGTTGGGAATTTAATATGTTGTATCCTAACGCATTGGATGTGACGTATTGATTTCTTGAGACAAAGATTTTTTAAAAAAAAATAATAACTAAGGAAATATTCCAAGTTTAGGATTTTGAGAAATTGTGTCCTAACGTATTGGACCGTGATTTCTTTATAAATCTTAAACAAATGAGTATTCTTTTAAATTTTATTACACGAGTATTTTGGACTAATTCATTTTTGAGGAAGTAAAATGTCGTGCCCTAACGCATTGGGTGTGACATTTTCTTTCTCCAAAATGATAAGAGTCTTAATAAGTAACGATTTTTTTAAGTTTTTATTAAGGATCATATTTTTAAATTCTCGACATTAAGACACTAATTAATTAACTAGGTACCAATTTTGGGTGTTACGAGGGTGCTAATCATTCCTCGTGCATAACCGACTCCCGGATCCATTTTTCTAAAACTCATAGACCAAAGATATTTTTAGGTGATCCAATCACACCTCAATAAAAGATTGGTGGCAACTCCCAATTTTCGTTTTTTTTTTAAATTCAACAACTAAATTTTTTAAAATTTTTGTTTTCATAAAAATGGTTTCGACAGCTTGGCGACTCCGCTGAGGACTAAAATAAGAGAGTCGAGCCACAAAGTTGATTAATTTCTGTCTTATGGTCGAAAAATAAATTTAAAAAAATCATAAGATCCTTTTGCATTCATCATTTTCTTGCTTAATCAATCTAAGTATTTTAGTTATTTTTGCATTATACATGAGTTGAATGATTTTACCCTCTAAGTGGGAGTGAGAAACTATTCCTTTGTGAGGTTTTCACCTCCGTATAGGATAGTGGATCGCTTTCGAGATACATCCGTACCTATGCCTCCGTGAGATCTACGTCTCCGCATAGGCATAGGGAAATGTATTCCCCTAAATCAAACTCGGTCTGTATGAGCCTATAATGGGTGAAGATTGAGGAATCTGCTGGTTCAGGTATCCTTACTTTAGAAACCAAACCACATAGAGTGAACCTTAGGAACTTGCCCTAGGTAGAGCTATGCCAAACCCCTAGTGGTCACCAGAATAGGTGTTCTATTTATTCTTGCTTGCTTTAGCTTTGTACTAACCTGTTTTCTTTTTGGTTGCGATTGCATTGCATTTTCATCATAAAAAAGAGGTGTTGATTCACGTTTAGTTACTAAATAGAGAGTCATAAGAAAATGAGTTTCTTGATAAAGTGGATGACAATATGGTTGTCCTAATATGGTCCAAGAAAACGTGATAGGAGAAGGATGATAGTTTAATGGAGGACTACACGACTATGGCTCCGTTGTCCAAGGATTCAAGATGACAAAGATTATTCGAGAGTAGCTGAACTTTCTTAAAGAGAAGCCAACGAGCATCACGAGGATGAGTGAGCAACGAGTTGCGGCCAGGATCGAGTAAAAAGGAGATAGAAGAGACGTTCTTTTTAAAGAGTTCATGAGATTTATCTTAACGCTCGAATGAAGAAGAGGATCGAATGTCTCCGCCTATGAGGGCCAGGCCGTATAAATATCCATTTTATGTAAAGAGATTTTTTTTCTAGTAAAGTTTTCTAAATGAAATTGAATCAGAATCAACGTCTCTTTATGCATTCATTGCATGCATTCACATTACATGACATCATACGCATTAAAGTCCACTAAAAGAGCCTAATCGATTAAAATCATTCCTCAGTTAACCTAGAAACCAACCAATCGACTAAACACCGTTACGGTACTTGGGCAAAATCAAGAAGTATGGACCAAAGATTAGAAAAGCTCGAGCAATTCCAAAAAGAAATGCAGGATCAGCTTCAGCAGCGAATGAAGGAGCAGCTCGAGAAGATTCAACAGAATTTGATGGATAAAATGACAGAATCCCAAGGGAGCATGATGACACAATTAATGCGACTGTTGACTGACGAGAAGGATAAGGGAAAGAACCCTGTAGCCAATATTGAAGAGGAAAGTGAGGATGGACTCTTGTATCCTCTAGGCTTTACTCCTCCATATGCGTAGCCCCAAGTTGAAGTTTATCCGTGTAAATCCTCTGTCACCATTAGGTCTCAGCAGTTCCAGGCTAGTGCTTCAAACTTCCAGGCTGGATCGGGCTCTAACCCCGGAAACCACCCTGCTAACTCTGCCATTCTTGACTTAAATGAAGTGGCTGAAAAAAAAAGAATAAAGGAAGAGTTACCAAAACAGCTAAAAAAAGTATAAATGGCTGGAAGAAAAATTTAGAGCAATGAAACGTACTGAGAGCTGCTACGCAGTTGATGCTAAAGAATTGAGCTTGGTTTCAGATTTAATACTCCCTTACAAGTTCAAAATGCCAGAGTTTGAGAAATACAATGGAACTAGTGGCCCCAAAGCTCATATTACCATGTTTTGTAGGTGGATGACTGGTATGTTAATAACGACCAACTACTGATACATTGTTTCCAAGATAGCCTCACAGGGGCAGCATCCAGGTGGTACAATCAATTGAGCCGTACCAAGATTAATTCATGGAGAGATTTAGCACAGGCATTCATAACGCAGTACAGTCATGTAACCGACATGGTACCTGATAGAATCACTATACAAAACATGGAAAAGAAGCCCAGTGAAAGTTTTAGGCAATATGCACAAAGATAGAGGGAGGTCGCCGTCCAAGTTCAGCCACCGCTCTTGGGAAAAGAAATGACAATGCTCTTTATAAATACATTGAAAGCCCCATTCATCACACATATGTTAGGAAGTGTCACAAGAAGCTTTTCTGACATAGTCATAAATGGTGAAATGATTGAAAGCGCCATAAGGAGCGAAAAGATTGATGCTGGAGGAAATAACAGAAAGCAAGCTTCAAAGGAAAAAGAAGATGAGGTGGACAGCGTGAATGTGTATAGTAAATCGATTACAGTGAATCAACCAAGAAAAGTGGTTGCTAATCAGCAGGGTTCATCAAGACAAGAATCATAAGTAAAACAAGATACTGAGAAGCTCTAGTTCTCACCAATTCTAATGTCGTATAAAGAGTTGTATCAAAGCTTATTCAAGGTGCATGTTGTTTCCCCTTTTCATGTGAAGCCTCCACAGCCTCTGTACCCTAAATGGTATGACGCAAGTGCATAATACGATTATTATGCGGGAATTACAGGGCACTCAATAGAGAATTGCACTACATTTAAAAATCTAGTTGAAAGACTAATCAACATGGGTATTGTCAAGTTTGATGACTGATCTAGTGCAGAAAATCCACTACCCAATCATGATTGATAATGGATTGGATGCAATTATCACATCAATGCCATATGTGAATACACACTTGAAAATGGACCTTGTTAGATATCCATCCTTATAAACTTGAGAGTGTTCTAAATAATCGGATTGTAGAAGAAATCTCTATAGCATCTAGAGCTTACTTAGAGTAATGTTCAGAACATTCTTGTTGTTTTTAGCCTAAAAATGATAGGAATTCCTTTGTGAAATAGGCTCATGTCTGAACATCATTATTCTAATAGAATACATCTTTACATTTATTTTTGAGCCAATATTCTTTTATTCTTTGCGAGTAATTATTCTTTCATTCTTTTGAATTTTCTTCCACATCATTCTTTCATTCATAATTATATTGTACAAATAATTATTCATAAATTCACATATTCTTTTGTATATTCTTCTGCACTTACTATGGGTCCCCAGATATCAATGACATGAGTGACACTGCTACAGACTTAGAATCTTCTTTTGAGCGAGATATGTGTTTAGAAGGATCTCATAACTTTGAAGATGACATAGATTGTAGCCTATTTTTTTAACTTGTTAAGGATGGTAGAACAAGTCGAGAAACGGATTTTACCCTAAAAAAATCATTGGGATACATGACTTCTCCTTATGTGGGGCATGAAGGTTATTTGGTCGATCTCGCCAAAAGAGTCTGACGGTTATCGATTCATCTTTGTGATTGTCAATTACTTTACTAAATGGGTGGAAGCTGCTTCATATGTCAATGTTACAAAGTTGAAAGTTAGTAAATTCTTGAAGAATCATATGGAACGCCAAAAGGATCATATCTGAAAATGTACTAAATTTGAACAACAGCACAATATCAAAAGTTTGCAGCCTGTTCACGATTAATGCCATATCGCCAAACAAACGACGCAAAAAAAACCTCTGCCAGGGCAATACCTTTCTTTTGGGCTCATCGCGGTTTTGCCTATTGAAAACAATATTCTTTCTTTCTGAGTTTTTGGATTAATTTCGATTGAAGAGGAATATTCGAAAGTGCCAAAAGCAAATGATATGAGCACAAAAAAAAGGTCCGCCCTAGAGAATTTTCTGAGAGGGACCTGGTATTGAAGAAGATCATTCCCATACAAAAAGAACTTTATCCTAAACTGTGAAGGACCTTATATAGAAGGCCTTATCTTGAAAAGCGTCAGAAGGGATAACAAGGACATGCCTAATCCTATGAGTTCGGATTCAATAAAAAATATATTTCAAAAAAAAAGAAAAGGAGAGGCCAATGTGAAAATCCGCAAAGGATGCTTTGAGACCAAAGGGGATTGAGTTGAAAACCCGAAAAGGACGGCTAAAATATCGATCAAAATAGGGCATGAGGTGATCAGAGCAACTCGAATCTTGATCAGATTAGGGCATGTGGTGATCTAGTTATATATGAATCAACAGGAAAGAGTAGGCAACATCTTGAGGCATCGACAGAGTACTGTAGATCTCTCAAACAAATGCCAAACTCAGAAGGGTCTTTAGAAAGTTTATATAAAGAAGTTCAAGCTGCGATATCTGGGGCACCCAATTTTCAAACTATTGAACTTGTTGTTCTTGGAATACTTCATTCTTTTCCAAGATACACATTCTCAATCAAATTCTTTGTTATCTTTGTTTACTATTTTTGATAATTTATTCCTTTCGAGCTATCCTCAGAACTAACTTTATTCTTATCCATTGTTATGACCTTTTTGCAAGCATGTTACATTGGAATAATGATTAATGAACTAATAAAACTTTATAATGATTAATGGACTAATAAAACTTTCACAAGGAAAGTTTTGCATATTACTCTAAAAGTTTCTAAATAATACAGGAACCTGAAACAAGACTATTGTTTAGAACACACCATGTTTAAAGGTTGAAAATCTGAAAAGGAAGAGTCTAAATTAGAACTTTCTCTTTGGATTTTGTTGTCAAAAATATTGAACAAAATGACAAGATGTCGTGTTGATAAATAAGTAAGCAATGATCACCAGATAATAGGAAGAGGTTTTCTCGAAGAACAAAGCCTTCATTTGTGCATGAGCCTTTAGTACGATACCTTGAGAATGGTGTAAGGGACCAGAGAGATTTAGATCCTGTATTCTTGAATTGTGATAGGAGAGAATTGAAGAAAAGCCATATATTTCTACCCTTGGGTTACAGTGGGAGAACGATGGTACAAATTTTGCGTCCTAGTAGATTGAACTTTGAGGTTTACAGTGGGGGCAATCTGACTAAGTGAAAATGCCAACTGAGCAGGAAGGTGTTGTAGCACGTCAATAATAAAACCTTAATAAAATTCGAGCAATAATAACCTAAATGATAAAGAAGGATCATTCTTACAAAAAATAGCATTTTACACTCATGCAAACACTATTCATACATGTATAGTTAGGAGCATTTGATGCATTTTGATCATGCCATCCTCATCTTAGGCATAATTAGGTTCATTATACAGGTCATGTTCCTCGGAGAACAGATCGGTGAAATCACAAAGCTTTATCTCCCTGGTCAGCAGTGGAATATGTTTGAAGATTGTGAATCCTATCTTTCTGGTCAACAGTGGAATAGGTTGAAGATTGTGAATCCTATCTCCTTGAGCAGCAGCGGAGTAGGTAGAAAATAACAGATCTTACCTTCCTGTACTGGTAGTGAAACAGATCAAAGACATCAGTCTTATCGCCTTGACGTTCCAATGAAAAATATTAAAGCCGCAACGGTTAATCTTATTTTCCTAGCGTTATAGTGGAGCAGATTAAAGCCACGACGGTAAATCTTATCTCCCGGGCGTTAAGGCTTGGATTAGCTGAAGTGGAGCAGATTGAAGCTGTGGGCAGATAATCCTATCTCTTTGGCATTACAGTGGAGCGGATTGAAACCACGGCGGTGAATCTTACTCCTCTAGCAGTGTAATGGAACAGAATGAAGCTACGACGGCGAATCTTGTTTCCTCAACATTGTGATTTAAAAGATTGAAGTCGTAATGGTGAATCTTACTTCCCTGGCAGTGTAGTGGAACAGACTGAAGCTACGACGACGAATCTTGTTTCCCCAACATTGCAATTTAAAAGACTGAAGATGGTGAATCTTATCTCCTTGAAGTTGTAGTGGAGCAGATTAAATCCAGTAATCCTATCTCCCTGAAGTTGCAGTGGAGCGGATTAAAATCACAGATCTTATCTCTCTGAAATTGCAGAGAGCAGATCGCATTTAAGTCTTATCTCCCTAAAATTGCAGTAGAGCAGACTAAGTAAGCAAGTCTCATCCTCCTGAAGTTGCAGTGAGGCAGACCGAAGATGGCAAATCTTATCTCCCTAAAGTTGCAGTGGAGCAGATTAAAGCCAATAATCCTATCTCTCTGAAGTTGCAGTGGAGCGAATTAAAACCACAAATCTTATCTCTCTGAAGTTGCAGTAGAGTAGATCGTATCGGGTCTTATCTCTCTGAAGTTGCAATGGAGCAGACTCAAGAAAGCAAGTCTTATCCCCCTAAAATTGCAGTGGGGCAGACTAAATAAACAAATCCTATCTCCCTAAAGTTGTAGTGGACTGTATTAGAATGATAAACCTTATCTCTGAAATTACAGTTGGGCAGATTGCATCAGATTTATCTTTAAGTTGAAGCAGAACAAGTTGAAGCTATAAATCTTATCTCCCTGAAGCTGCTGTGGGGCGGATTAAAGATAGCAAATTTTTCTTTTGAGAAGCTACATCATATGAATCCTATCTCCCCGACATTGCAGTGGAGTAGATTGAAGCGCCAGTTACTATACCTCTGAAGATGTAGTAGGAAGGAATGAGGCTATTTGAAGTAGAGAAGCTACTTGAAGGGAAAAGAGCCTCGAAGTTTAGCATGGCCAGGCAAAATTGGCCATTTCTAAAGTTTTTGCTTCGTTCTCGTTACACAATAACGTGTAAAGAGGGGCAGCTGTAATAGGCCAATTTTTGCCTGGCTAAAAAACCATTTACATAGCCCAAATAATTCGGCCCAATAAGGCCTAAATTGCTAATCCTAATCTGCTAGCCTAAAAAACACAAAATGTATAGCAGAAACCCTAGTAGCCTCCACAGCAATCTCACCCACGCACGCCGCTGCAAATGGCGTGCATGCGCTTCTCCAAGCATGTACCTACAAAAGGCAACAAGAAATATAGGCAAGAAAATCGCAAATCAAGCAGATAATAGAATGATTTTTTCCCCTTTATTTTCTTGTTTCATTACGGCTATAAAAACCCAATTAAAATATGTAAAAAGAGGGATTTAGTGAAGGAGATACAAAGAAAAAGAGAGAAAACAGATCCAAAAATATTTGAATAACAGAGGTGATTATTATTTTTGGTTTACTTTGTGGGCGTACGTTTTATTTATTTATTCATTTAGTTTTATTTATTTTTTATTTTTTAACTTAAAACATAAAAGGAAGAGGGGAAACTTACTTAGTCGCCGGAGTAGTTGAGCCGGTGTCTTCTCCGTCTAAATCGGGGCATGGGCATAGGGTTTGAACGGTGGCTGAAACAGGGTATAAAACCTTAGCAGAGAAAGTAGAGAGTTTTAGTTTTTTTTTCTGGTTATAAATGATTTTTGTAAAAAATTCAGTTTAAATAAAAATACCAAAATGGTGCTGTTTACTAAGGCAGGATCCACGCGTTGACCCGACCCACAGGCAGGATTCGCGCGTTCCTGCCCTTAAGGGGTAATTTGCGCAGTTGGTTCTCCCTTCTCGCTGTGTTGTTTAATTAAGTTTTTTTTCCTCTTTTTTAAAATTGGGCACAAAAACTTTACCATTATGACATTTTAATCCATGTTGCTGCGCAGCATTTTTGGAGGCGGAATATTTTCCAACCTGGCCCCCATATAATTCGCGTGTTGTAGTTTAATCCTCCATTTTATTTTAATTTTATTTGTTCTCTAGTAATTCTGTTCTAGTTGCGATTTAATCCTTTTTTTATATTTGTTTTTTTATTAATTAGTTTAATATTATTATTACTATTATTATTATTGTTATTAATACTATTATTATTATTATTATTATTATTATTCTCTATATATACTAATTTACTTAACTCTTTATATACATTATTTTAGTCCATTATATACTAGTATTTTAAAATTTTTTAAATTGTTATATATTATTATTTAATTTCATGATGTATAATTTTATATTTTTATGATTAATTCAATATTTTAGTAGTTTTATTTTATAATACATCTTTTTTTTAAAAAAATCCATTTATATATATTTCCATGTTTTAAAGTTTTATAATATTTTTTCATATAATGCCATTATATATATATACAATTTATATTAAATTATTTCTATACATATATGCTCATATAGTATTATTGATCCCATATTTGTTATACATAAATATAATTTATTTCTTTTAAAAAAAATCCTATTTTTAATATATTTTGTTTGTTTCAACTTTTACATGCAGTATTATATATATTATAATTTATATTAAGTTTTCACCCCATAGGTATTATTTAAAAAAAAATTAATATAGGTATATATCTATTTTTTTTTATTTATTTTCGAAAATGTTTAACTACCTACTTATATTGTTAACACATATGTATATGTAGTTATATTTTTTTCTTTGTTTTCATAAATGCATTATGTATTTTATATATAAGTTTTATAACCCAAAATTTTATGTGTAAGTTATGTTTACGTCTTTTATTCTCCATAATTTCAATGTATATATTTTGTACATTTTTTTACTTTATATTTATTTTTTTCTTTGTTTATTTTCTTCATTTGTTTATTGATTTATGTTTTCATTTATATTTTGTTCATTTATTTGATACTTTACATGTCGTTGGTTTTTTTATGTACATTAATTTCGTTTATTTATATTATTTCTATGCCATTGTTGTATTTATTATTGTATTTTACACTTAATGTAGCATTACATCATTTTTTTCACTCGAATTTAAAATTTTCAAAATTGAGATAATACTCGTATTTAAGATTTTCAAGAAAATTGAGCCCTAACGTAATGGGTTCCAATTTTCTTCGTTGAATCAAATAATCGAGAATGCTCATTAATCAAAAATAAAATGAAAAGCTTGTTGTTGGGAATTTAATATGTTATATCTTAACGCATTAGATGTGACGTATTAATTTCTTGAGACAAAGATTTTTTTTTAAAATAATAATAACAAAGGAAATATTCCAAGTTTAGGATTTTGAGAAATTGTGCCCTAACGTTTTGGGCCGTGATTTCTTTATAAATCTTAAACAAATGAATATTCTTTTAAATTTTATTACACGAGTATTTTAGACTAATTCATTTTTGGGGAAGTAGAATGTCGTGCCCTAACATATTGGGTGTGACATTTTCTTTCTCCGAAATGATAAGAGTCTTAATAAGTAACGATTTTTTTAAGTTCTTATTAAGGATCATATTTTTAAATTTTCGATATTAAGACACTAATTAATTAACTAGGTACCAGTTTTGGGCGTTACAAGGGTGCTAATCCTTCCTCGTACGTAACCAACTCCCGGATCCATTTTTCTAAAACTCGTAGACCAAAGATATTTTTTAGGTGATCCAATCACACCTCAATAAAAGATTGGTGGCGACTCCCAATTTTCGTTTTTTTTAGAGTCGACAACTAAATTTTTTAAAATTTTTGTTTTCATAAAAATGGTTTCAACAATCTTTATTGAGAATGTGTCTTAGACTTGCTTAATAATAGGTCTGTAGACCAAGTCTTTAGGGATTTAAATTTATGTTACATGATTTTCAGGAGTAACTTAAGTATTTGTGATACATTTTTTAGGAGTAATTTTTGCAAATTTTTGTTTTTTTTTTACTATATAATATGAACCATACAACAAATTATATTATGCTTCTAATATATCTTTCATTCATATTTTGTGTTTTATGTTGTTGCTAAAATACTAACAATCTTTCACTTTGATATTTAAAGGTGTTATTTATTTAGTAAAAGTAATCCAACTCAATTAACTCACTCATTCATACATAATATTTTTCATTAACATCTGAAAAATCAGAGGAGGATATGGTAGAAATAACCTTGGATGGTATGTCTTAGCATCCTTCAAAAACTTCCTAAGTTGCCCCAAATCAAACTTTTCCATTGACAATATCTTACCCAAAAAGATGGTCCTTTTCTTTCTCACAACATAACAATCGAAAAATAAATTAAATAACAATAACTATTTTCCTCAATTCAAAAACGTTTTAATTTTTGTGGTTTTATATATATATATATATTATAATTTAATTATTCCTTATATTTTATTTGAAAATTTATTTCTCATAATTATTAATTATATAATAGATTTAAATCAATTATGTAATTTATTTAACTTTAATTTTATTTTATTTTAAAATTAAAGAATTGAACCTTATCGACCTTAATATACAAACCTAAGAAATACAAATAACTTGAATCTAAAATGATGAAATTCATTATAATCGTGTATTAAATTAACCCCGAATGACTAAACATGAAATGACTATAACTCAAAAAACCTAACATTCAAACTCAAAATGACCTGAATTCAAAATGATCCAAACTCAAAATGATCTGAATTCGAAATGATCCAAACCCAAAATCACCCCACCTGAAGTAACTCAAAAATTTTAAAACCTGAATTGATCCGATCCAAAACTAACGTGACCCACCCAACTAACATTTACAACATTATTCCTAAAATATATTAAATGTTATGAGTCTAATCTTGAAAACAAAAGATTTAATTCAAAAGTTAAAAGATAATGGATGTGCTAACTTGTTGAATAAAATGATTTTTTTTTTGTGAAACTTGAGAATTTGATGTTCTAGATACGAATACACAGTAGGTCATAGTCATAAAAAGAAGATGTTGCTATAAAATCACTATTGAGTGGATATATATTTGACTATAATAGATAACCAATTGCAAGAATTGAACAACAAATTTAACGAACATGATACAACTTTAGATTCTAAAAAGTTCTTCAAGTTATTTGATATTGAAAAATATTGCATTCTTATAAATAAGTTTTATCTAGATGATTTTTCTCAATAAGAGAAAGAACATATTTAATATGATTTGAGATATTATGAACTTGACGTGTGTCAACATCCTAAATTCTGAAAATATCAACACTTTATTTTTTTTTATAGAAGTTTAGTTGAGTGTAGAAAGTTAGTTACATATTATTTCATTGACAGATTGATTTAATTTATATTGATTCTTCCAGTTTCAGCTACATCTATAGAGCATTTTTTTAGGCTATAAAAATTGTGAAGACCCAACTTTAAAAAAACATGAAAGATGGTTTTATAAGAAACTCTTTAGTTATTTATTTGAAGGAAAAATCACAAAAAAATTTAATATAAATATGAAAACCAAAACTTTTTTAATATTTTCTAAAATTTATTTTGATATTTTGTTTTACTTAACTTTTATTTTTAAAAAGGTTACTATTTCTCATCGGCTGGATTCCTAAGTGAATTATCTAGCTTCGTCCCTAGTGGGGATATTGAGTTAGTTGCTTATTTCTTGAAAGCATTTTGTGGGTTCTCCATCATTTTACTTATCGATCCACCATGTTTATTCAATGTTCAAAGTAAATTAGAACAGTGACTCATGATATTCAACTTGACTGAGTCTCCCTTGTAAACAATGACACATCACTGGCAATTGAAAAAACAACTGGCTTGACCCACACTTTCGTGCTTTGGAAGCTAAAACCACCCATATCACCATCAAGTAGAAGAACCAAGTTTTGGGGAAAACAAAATCTATAGACTCACAGATCTTACAAGTTTAATCAACCAAAAAACTATTCATTTCTTATTTGTCAAAATTTCAAGATTTCTCTTCCGAAAGCGTGGCTACACTTCCTTCTTTTTTTTTGTGTATGTGTGGCTAGACTTTTTTGCTTGACTTAAACTCGTTATTTCAAGTAGTCTTGTGAGCAAATTTATTGCAGCGAAATTATCGTTTTTAGATTTTATAATTAATTTAATACTATCTGATATAGTCGAATGAAAAAAAGTTATAGTTAGTCGAATTAAAAATTTCTATTTTATTATCTGAATTCAATTTGAATAGAATCAAGTCGAGTTGAGTAATTTTATTTGGGTTAAATTTAAAAAATTAAACTAACCATAAATTTTATTGACAATATGATTAAATTCCAAATTAAAGAACATAAATGTCATGTATATATGAAAACTCTTTTGAAAAAATAAGAGGGAAAAAACAAGATAACTAGTATGTTAGTTGATAATTTACTTATTTAACATCTCAAATTTATCATTTTAGATTTTTTAAAAAATATTATATTTAACATTTTTATATGTTTTTAAAGATTTTTAGTATTTTTTTAATTTTTATTTTTTTGAATATATATAAAATTTTGGAAAAATATTTTATAAATATTTTAAAATTTTGAAGATTATTTTGAATCTTTTGTAATTTTTTAGAGAAATCAATTTGCACATTTTAAAAACTATTAAGGACTTAAGAGGTATTTATATAAATTTATTATTCGAGTAATTTAAATTATTTTAATTGTAAAATTCAACTCACTTTAAACTCAAAAACTAAATTCTTTATTTGAGAAAACTGAATAATTCAATTTGATTAAGTCAAAATATTTAGTGACGTGGCAGGACTCATTTTAGACCAAACTCCAGCCATGATTTTACAGATTTTGCTTATCAACCTAGCACTGATTATTGAGCGTGGTTGATGTTCCGAACTATAATGAACTAAGACCCAGAAACATTACGTATTTTGAACAATCCAGAGTTCCTCTATCGAGGCTCTATTTCAGTTATCGACACTTCATTGACAGACACTTCTTCAAGCCCCTTTGCTCCTAGAGGACTCGACTCATTTCTGCTACTAAGGAAATATGCCGGTTTCTGAGGTTGCGGCAACGAAACCGAGTTGCTGTCGAGCATGAGAACCACCTTTGTTATTGAAGGCCTTTTAGCTGGATCTTCTTGAACACATAATAACCCTACATGGATACATTTAACAACTTCATTTCTACAATAGTTTGTTCTTAATTTGGGATCCATCATTTCCAAGGGACTTCCATCCCTCCATTGCTTCCAACACTGTAACAATTTGCTAAACAATGTCACATTCTTTGCATTTGATTAAACCACAGAAAGATTGATGAGCAAATTAAATGGACTCACATAACTTAGGAGGTCTTCACCGCCCTCTGATTCATAAAACCAACTATTCTTTTTGCCGCTTATAATTTCTAGTACTAAAACCCCAAAGCTGAAAACATCAGATTTCATTGAAAACTGTCCATGCATTGCATACTCTGGAGCCATATAACCACTACAAACAAGTAAAGCACAAATTAAGCGACTGAAATAAGAAAACATATGAACAGAGTTTCATGCTGCAATATTAGCTGTTGTTAAATCCAAGCAAGTGTTGATCTTTTCAAATATGGGGAACATCAAATCATAGGATAATTTCAGACTTACTATGTCCCAACGATTCTTCTAGTGTTTGTTTGAGTTTGATCAACACCGAAAATCCTTGCCATACCAAAATCTGAAATTTTGGCATTCATATCCTCATCCAACAAAATGTTGCTAGCTTTCAGATCACGGTGGATGATCCTAAGCCGAGAATCTTCATGAAGATAAAGAAGTCCTCTACAGATCCCTTCAATAATTCTGTAACGTGCTGACCACTCCAAATTCCCTTGTGTTTCAGGGTCTGCAAAATCCATCAAACTCAATCACATAGTTTAGGAAGTATGAAGACTATTGTTTGTTTAAATGACTATACCAAATAGAAAAAAGTCGAGGCTTTTGTTTGGCACATATTCATAAACCAGTAGCTTTTCTTCACCATCCAAGCAAAATCCCAGCAGTCTAACAAGATTCCTGTGCTGAAGCTTAGTTAACAGTGCCAACTCATTCTTGAATTCTTCTGTTCCTTGGTTAGAGCTCTTAGATAACCTCTTCACCGCTATTTCTTGTCCATTACATAGTTTCCCCTGGCATCATATACACATAAAAAAAAACTAATTGTATTTTGTCATTTCATCCCTTCAAATTTTGCAAATTTCCAGAGTTCTTGAAATTGCAATAGCTTTAAAAGTTATGTACCTTGTAGACCTCACCAAATCCACCTTCACCTATTTTGTTATCAGAAGAGAAATTGTTCACTGCGGCTTGAATTGTGCTCAGATTAAATTGCAAGGATTCTAAGCCTATGACGTTCTCCACAGCTACATAATCAAAAGGGAACTTTCCATTAGAATAAAATCATAAATATCATTACTTGAAGACCAGATTGTCAAATCATATTAAGAATTGGAGATTATTGCAAAATAATCGTTACCATTTTTTTCAGGTAATGCATTGTACTTCTTGCTCGCCCTCTTTCTCATAAAAAGTAGGCCTAACGCCAATAGCACCAAAGAGGTAACTACTGGAGCAACAATGGCAATGTATTGAAGTTATGGTCAGCATGCAGCAACCAAGACTGTCAAAGGCACTACATGCAGAAGCTGCTGGTTCACCTAGTCAGCAAGCTGTTTATGTTTCATTTTGTAATTTTAAGTTAGAGTAATGTAACTTAGTTGCTTTATAACTATGTTAGGTTTATGCTTGATGTAATTTTGATGTTGATTGAGCTGATAAATCAGCTTTGTTTATTTGTTCAAGCTAATTAGCACAAGTTACTATGTGTATTAGTGGTAGTAGGTGAAGTTTAGGTCAACCTACTGTTTTGTCAAGATTGTAAACTTGTTTATGTATTGGCTTTGGGCCATTTTTGAAGTTTAAGGAATGAATTCAACAAGTTTTCATCCATATGCTCTCCATTTTTAGTTTTGCTTAAAAATCCATTTGAGTTTTCTGCTTTGTTTCTCCTACAAGTCACGAGACTTGCCAAACAAGCATTCTGCTGAAGCTTGCTGCTGCTGCCTCTTGCTCCAACAATTGGTATCTAGAGCCGTATTCTTAGAGGACCTGTTGTAGTTCAACATCAAAACGATGGCATCATCAGGTTTTTCACCAGCTTCACCACCTGTCTTCAATGGAGAGGGCTTCAACATTTGGGCAGTTAAGATGAGGACTTACCTGCAGGCATTCGACCTATGGGAAGTTGTCAACTCAGATGCTGAGCCAGCACCTCTTCGAGCTAATCCAACAGTTGCTCAAATAAGGCAACACACTGATGAAAGAACAAAAAGGCACAAGGCCATGTCATGCATACAGAATTGTGTGACAGATGTGATCTTTATGAGGATCATGGCCTGTGAAACACCAAAGGAGGCTTGGGACAAGCTGAAAGAAGAATTTCAGGGGACTGAGAAAACAAGGCAACAACAGCTGCTCAACTTGAGAAGAGATTTCGAAAATCTCAAAATGAAAGAGGAAGAAACAGTTAAGCAGTACTCAGATCGGATTATGGCTGTTGTAAACAGCATAAGGCTCCTAGGAGAGCAATTCAGTGAAGCTAGAATGGTTGAGAAAGTCATGTCCACTCTACCAGAGAGGTATGAAGCTAAAATTTCATCCCTCGAAGACTCAAGGGACTTGACAACTATCTCCTTAACTGAGCTAATCAATGCCTTGTATGCACAAGAGCAAAGAAGAGCCAGCAGACAAGAGTAGACCAGGAAGGGGCTTTTCAAGCCAAAGAAGCCTCGAGCATCAAAACTCATAAAGGCAAAAAGTTCTGGAAAAACAGGCCTAAGCCTGATGCTGCTAGGAGCAGTGACCAACTCTGCAGACATTGTAAAAGAGCTGGTCATCCAGAAGATAGATGCTGGTTTAGACCAGATGCAGTATGCCAAAACTGCAAGAAAAAAGGCCATGCTGAAAAAGTTTGCAAGAATAGAAGCAAACCAAGACAGAATCAATTTCAGCAACAAAAGGTAGAAGCTCGAGTAGCTGAAGAAAGCAGTGATCAAGAAGAACATGTTTTTGCTGTGTCATGTGCAGCAAATCAGAAAAAGGGTTCAAAGGGCTGGCTTCTAGACAGTGGGTGCACAAACCACATGTCACCAGATGCAACTATCTTCAAAACCCTGGACAGAACCTGCAAAACCAAAGTAAAAATTGGAAATGGTCAGTTAATCAATGCTGAAGGAAGAGGAGATGTGCTGATTCATACCTCTACAGGTGGCAAAATCATTTCAAATGTACTTTTGGTACCTGAAATCGATAGGAACCTTCTCAGTATAACTCAACTACTTGAGAAAGGTTATTCAGTTGTTTTCAAGGAGAAAGAATGTCAAATTTTTGATCCAAGTGGATCAAACCTCATAACAGTCACCATGACTGATAAATGTTTTGAAGTAGACTGGCCAAATGACTCACATTCAGCCTGCATAGCCTCCACTGATGACTCGAGACTCTGGCACCAGAGGCTTGGACATGCAAACTACAAATCCATAGCCCGCATGGTCAATGAAGGTCTGGCAGAAAATTTCATCGATTCAGTGAAGAATGATGAGCTTTGTGAGATATGTCAGCAAAGAAAATTGGCAAGATTGCCATTTCCAACAAGCACAACATGGAGAGCATCAGAGAAGCTTCAGCTTGTGCATACAGATGTGTGTGGACCAATGAAGACTGAGTCTCTCAAAGGAAGCAGGTACTTTATTTTATTTATTGATGACTTAACAAGATACTGCTGGATTTATTTTCTAAAACAGAAGTCAGAAGTTCCATCTGTGTTCCTGAAGTATAAAGCTGCTGTTGAAACTGAGTCTGGTTGCAAACTTAGAGCAATGAGGTCAGATAATGGAACTGAGTACACCTCAGCTCAGTTCCAAGCCTACTGTGAAGAAGCAGGTATCAAACACCAGTTGACTAATGTGTATACACCCCAACAGAATGGGGTCAGTGAAAGGAAAAACAGAAGCTTGATGAACATGGCAAGATGTCTTCTGTTTGAGAAGAATTTGCCCAAAACTCTGTGGGCTGAAGCTGTTAACACAGCAGTCTATCTCCAAAACAGGCTCCCAACCAAGGCTCTGGCTGAAAAGACTCCATTTGAAGCCTGGTTTAGGTTTAAGCCATCACTGGCTCATCTCAGAACCTTTGGTTGTCTGTGCTACACACAAGTTCCAGCTGAGAAGAGAAGCAAGCTAGATAAAAGAGCTCAAGCAGGGATCCTGATCGGCTATAGCTTGGTTAAGAAGGGCTACAGAATCCTAGAACCTGCTACAAACAAGATATTGGTTAGCAGGGATGTTGTTTTCAATGAAAAAGGACACTGGAATTGGGAGAAGGCTGAACCAGAGGCAGTGGCTGAAGATCTCGCAGTGGACCAAGTTGAAAATGATGAAAACACACCTGAAATGGATGTAGATGATGTTCCAATCAGAGGCACTCGATCACTGGCTGATGTTTATGAAAGAGCACAAGTGGCTACTGTTGAACCAAGTTGCTTTGAAGAAGCAGAAAACCAGGAGGACTGGAAGCAAGCAATGATTGAAGAAATCAGAATGATTGAAAAGAATCAGACCTGGAGTCTGGTTGATAAACCAACAAACAGGAAGATTATTGGTGTCAAATGGGTTTATCGAGTAAAGAACAATGCTGATGGTAGCCTAAACAAGTTAAAGGCTAGATTGGTTGTGAAAGGTTTCAGTCAAAGGTATGGGTCAGACTACCTGGAAACCTTTGCACCAGTGGCCAGGCTAGACACTATCAGACTGCTAGTTGCCTTAGCAGCACAAAAACAGTGGCTGATACACCAACTTGATGTAAAATCAGCATTTCTGAATGGATTCCTTGAAGAGGAGATTTATGTGGAGCAACCTCAAGGTTTCAAGGTGTCTGGCAAGGAAGAAATGGTGTACAAGCTCAACAAAGCCTTGTATGGCTTGAAACAGGCTCCAAGGGCCTGGTATAGCAGAATAGATGGCTATCTGACCAGTCAAGGATTTGAAAGAAGTCTTAGCGAGCCAACTCTGTATGTTAAATCAACTAGTGCTGAAACTCAGCTCATTGTCTCAATATATGTCGATGACCTACTGGTGACAGGAGGAGATCATGAGATGCTAAGCAGCTTTAAAGTCAAAATGCAACAGCACTTTGAAATGTCAGACTTGGGATTGATGTCTTACTTCTTAGGCATGGAAGTAACTCAAGCTAAGAATGGGATTTGGCTAAGTCAAAAGACCTTTGCTATGAAGGTTCTCAACAAATTCTCAATGGAGAATTGCAAAGCAACCAGCACACCAGTTGCTGTTGGAGAAAAACTCTCGAGCCAAGACAAGCATGAAAAGGTTTGTGAAACAACCTATCGAAGTCTAGTTGGATGTTTGTTGTATTTGACTGCTACTAGACCTGACATAATGTATGCTGTGAGTCTACTCTCGAGGTTTATGCATTGTTCAAATGAAAGTCATTTTAGAGCTGCAAAAAGGGTTCTAAGATACATCAAAGGAACTTTGTCCTATGGAATGCAGTTTACCAAGGCTGAGAACTTGAAGCTAGTTGGATATTGTGACAGTGATTGGGCTGGTTCCTTGGATGACATGAAGAGCACTACAGGTTATGCATTCAACATAGGCTCTGCTATGATTTGCTGGAGCTCAAAGAAGCAGGGAGTAGTGGCTCAGTCGACTGCAGAAGCAGAATATGTGGCTGCTGCTGCAGTAGTCAATCAAGCCATATGGCTTAGAAAAATTTTGAAAGATATCAATCATGAGCAAAAGGAAGCAACTGAGATAATGTGTGACAACCAATCAGCAGTTGCTATTGCAAAGAATCCTGTTTTTCATGGAAGGACCAAGCACTTCAACATCAAACTTCATGCAGTTCGAGAAATGGAACAAGCTCATGTTGTTAAGCTGATACATTGCAGTTCTGAAGAGCAAATTGCTGATATTTTAACAAAAGCACTAAGTGTTTCCAAGTTTCAACACCTGAGAGCTAATATGGGAGTATGCAACATGCTAACCAAGGAGGAGTATTGAAGTTATGGTCAGCATGCAGCAACCAAGACTGTCAAAGGCACTACATGCAGAAGCTGCTGGTTCACCTAGTCAGCAAGCTGTTTATGTTTCATTTTGTAATTTTAAGTTAGAGTAATGTAACTTAGTTGCTTTATAACTATGTTAGGTTTATGCTTAATGTAATTTTGATGTTGATTGAGCTGATAAATCAGCTTTGTTTATTTGTTCAAGCTAATTAGCACAAGTTACTATGTGTATTAGTGGTAGTAGGTGAAGTTTAGGTCAACCTACTGTTTTGTCAAGATTGTAAACTTGTTTATGTATTGGCTTTGGGCCATTTTTGAAGTTTAAGGAATGAATTCAACAAGTTTTCATCCATATGCTCTCCATTTTTAGTTTTGCTTAAAAATCCATTTGAGTTTTCTGCTTTGTTTCTCCTACAAGTCACGAGACTTGCCAAACAAGCATTCTGCTGAAGCTTGCTGCTGCTGCCTCTTGCTCCAACACAATGATAATAGGAGCAGAGTTCTTTCTTTTTCCTGAACATAAATCATATCAGTATATATGTGGCAAGAGTATAGTTTAGCCAAGCAATTATACAGGAACCGACCTTGTTTAGTAGAGTTAGGTGAGGAAGGCGAAGGAAACTCTATGGTGGCTGTGCCATTACGACTGAAGAAGGGAAACATATCATATCTGATGTTGCAGCTGGGAAGCAAAACTCGTCCACCTTGTTTCCCATCACAACACATTGGAAGCTCGGCAATGGCACTTTGAAAGCATCTAAAGCAAAGTGCATCAGTTAAGTCCGGCGTGCACTGCACTAAACTGTACAGTGTTTGAGAGCTGGTAAAATTCGCTTCACCAGTTGCGAACCTTTTGCCCGACTGATCATCATACGCAGCACGGTTCACCAAGCTTTTCATTAGGTCCGATAATAACTGATCAAAACGATCATTGTCGCCCGGGATGCTTACTGAACTGCTATTATCCATTCCCGGTACTTCACGGATGATGGAAAAAATGTTTTGATCAGAGTACCGAACAGTACACTCATCGTACCAAATCACACCTAGTTTTTCCGTAACACACCGCCGAGCTATATCGTTGCTGGCAGTTTCCACGCATTTTTGACAGAGATTAGCAGATACATCGCCCCGGCAAAGAAAGGTACCGTAGACCAAGTTGGGGTCTCGCCCTGCGGTTGTATTGTAAAACCCATTTTTACTGCTATTGGTATTGGAAGAAAGAGAGGATAAAAGGGTTTTGACATTGGCTTGGTAGGTGCTATTGGGCGTGAAGGAAGTGGTATTATCACAGTAATGGGAGGTGTATGTTGGTGCTGCTTTGCCATGACTGGTAAGGCCAAGGAACATGAAAAGAAACAAGAAAACTATGGTGGAGTAAAGGGAAACCATATTTGGTGAACTTTGAACTTTTTTTATCAATGTTTCTTTAGAGAGCTCTTCCAAGTTAAACTTTCTCTTTTATTTATTTATTTATTTTATATAAAAAATGTTTCTACTAATTTTGATCAATTTAGGTACTCACTGATGAAAGGGTTATTAGGTGAAGAGGTTTTTCTTGGGGGGGGGGTTGAATTCAGTATTATGGGAGATGAAAAAGTTCAAGTCTAGATCAAGAAAAATCTATCCTCATTAGCATCCCAACTTCTATCACCCACAAATGCATTTGTACCTAAACCAATATAAATATATATTTTAGTTTGACTATATTCATGGCCCGATACAATTGCTGAAATAGCCCAGTAAAAAAAGAAGTTAGTTTTCTGTGGTAAATGAGGAGCAACTTCATAATAAAGAACGGTGACGAGGCTCAAGAATGGAGTGCCAAAAGAAGTCCAATTTAGGAAATATCTGCCATGTTCGGATTGGTTAAGATGAAGTCCCAATGTTTTAGAGTTAAAGCATCGCTCATTGTCTACCTTGTGGAAAATCCGGTAATGCATAGACCCAGTCAAGAAGCTAACTTTGATTTTTCTATGGAAAATAAATAAGCAGCAGACCCAAAGATTGGAGTGCCAAAAAAAGTCTAATTTAGAAAAGATGTGCCAGGTTCGGATTGGTTAAGAATACCGTCCCAAAGTTTATAAAGTCAATACTGATGGAGACACGCAATTATGTCTAACCTTGTGGAAAATAAGGCCATGAATTTGATAACGAGACAAGGACAGGGACAGGACTGGAGTGCGGAAAATTCCTTCAAATTTAAATCTCATGTTTGGATTGGTTGAGGACATACAAAGACCCAAAGCCTACAAAGTCTCAAGACTCGACACTCAAACATGTATTATTATAGTTCATACTTGAGCTTTATGACTTTTTATCTCCCATTTTTTAAGTTGTGAACAATTCTATTATTAACTATCATTTTTTCTTATTTATTTACAATTCTATTATTTAGTCATTTATGTTTAAAATATTATTTTTTACTCACTTATATTATTGTATTTTAAAATTTTAGTTATTGAATGTTAATTACTATTAACTGTGTAATAGTAATTAGCTGACATGCCACGTTAAATAATCATTTTAAACAAAAATTTAGGTTAAATTATACAATTGGTCCTTATATTTTTTTCGTATTGAGCAATTTAATTTTTTTCTTTTACGTTAAAAAAGATGGAGAAGGGAGAAAAAATAGAGGGAGAAGCAGAAGAAAATAAAAAAAAGAAAAAAAAGAAGTTTAAAGAACATAAAAGAAAAAAAAATTCCTCAAAACGAGAAAATATGGAGACCAATTGTATAATGTAACCTAAAATTTTGTTTGAAATGATGATTTAACGTGCCACGTTAGTTTATCGTTACACCGATAATAGCAATTAATGACTTAGTGATTAAAATATAACCTGAGGAAACAAAAGTGATTATTTTGATAATTTGCCCTTTATTTATTTATTTTTCTTTATGTTCATATCATAAACAAAGCTTTTTCCTTTTTTAATTATTGAATTGTATTTAATTTGTATTTACATTCAACGTTAAGTTTTAAGTATCTTTTAATCAATACTGATTTCTCCCCAAGGCGACATCGATGGGATGGGTGGCGATGACGGTGCCCTAGAGTAGGCTTTGGAATTATTTCATAACAAAGTAAAATTTGTTATTAGTCCTTTGTACTATGTGTAAGTTACAAATTTGATCTATGTACTATAATTTGATATTTTTATAATTTTTTTTAGCTGTAAAATTCATTTTTGACCAAATAGTATACATTCAATCCATTGAGTTAAATTTCATTATTTCTAAAATATTGTATGCCACATATATTATTTTAGCTTCCTATTTTCATATAATACCCAAAAAGAAAGATATAACAACTATCGTTTGAGTCAGGATTGAAATTTTAAACTTAGAAAATTATAAAGACTAAAAAGATCAAATTGAAGAACAATGACTTAATCTGAAGAGTAAGAGATTAATAACAAATTTAACTTAACAGATTTAACTATTATTATTTAGGTTATGATTGAAAATTTAAAAAATACATGGACCAAATTTATAACTTAAATATTACATTTTGTGATTGGTTATAGTACTCTCAAAGTCTCAACCCTATCGAGGATCCATATCAGAAATGGAAACTTGATTTACAGACCATGGAGTTGACTTGCTTGGACCGGATTGATCCGATACCAATTCATTGGCTGTAAAATTGGAGTCAGTGGTAGGGATAAGGAAAGTTGCTGGACGTTGAGGTGCTACAAGAGTAACAGTGTAGCTATTAAGCATGAGAACTATATTTTCCATTGTTGGTCTCTGGCTTGGATCTTCCTGAACGCATAGCAAACCGATGTGGATGCATCGAATCACTTCAATTCTAGAATACGAATCTCCCAAACTTGGATCTAACAACTCCAATGGTGTTCCATTATTCCAGTGTTTCCATACCTGGAAGATGTGAAAAAGAATGGATAGATGTTTAGGGTTCTGCAAATTTACCTTTTTGTTATATTAATTACAAATACAAACTCACATGGGTTAAGAGGTCCTCATCTTCATCTGATTGTTGGAAATTACTGCTTTTCTTTCCGGTAATAATCTCTAGAATTATGACTCCGAAACTGTAAACATCGGATTTGATAGAATAATGTCCATGCATAACATATTCTGGAGGCATATAACCACTACAACCAAAAAATTATTTAAGTTAGCTAGAAATATTGTCATTTGAAATAAACAATTAAATGCTTAATAATTAAAAAAAATAACTTACTATGTTCCAACGACTCTACTTGTGTTGGCTTTAGATTGATCAACTCCAAGAATTCTTGCCATGCCAAAATCTGAAATTTTGGGATTCATATCTTTGTCGAGTAAAATGTTGCTAATTTTGAGATCACGATGTATGATTTTAAGTCTAGAATCCTCGTGAAGATAAAGAATCCCTCGAGCTATTCCTCCAATTATCATGCATCTCTTTGTCCAAGTTAGTTCTCCTTGTTTTTCTAGATCTACAGGAAGGATACAACAAAATATAGTACGTAGGAGTTGCTTATTTAATACAAATTATAAAGGCTAGTTAGTGTTGATTACTTAAGCTTTTGATGTATTTTAAGTGTTTTTAGACGATAAAATATGTGGGGCACGAATAATTTAAGAAAAATGAATATGATTTAAATATGGGCTTACCAAATAGAAAATAGTTCAGGCTCTTGTTGGGGACAAATTCGTAGACCAGTAATTTTTCAGCTCCTTCCAAGCAAAATCCCAATAGCCTCACAAGGTTTCGATGTTGAAGCTTGGCTAACAATGCAACCTCATTCTTATATTCCTCCAGACCTTGGCTGGAGCTCACTGCTAACCTTTTCACAGCTATTTGTTGTCCATTAGGAAGTTTGCCCTGGTGATTCAGCAAATTCCAATTACCTACAGTCACATAATTAATTAATTCTACATGCGAAAATTTCTACCTTGTAAACCGGACCAAATCCACCTTCTCCCAACTTGTTATCAACCGAAAACTTGTTTGTTGCAGCTTCAATTGTGCTGAAATCGAATTGCAAGGACTCCATTGTCGTAATTCCATTTCCTGCCATATAGAAACAGAGCAAGTACTGTATATTAGCCTTTTGTATTCTCAGCATTGAATGATAAATGACTAATACACGATACCATTCTTTACCATTTTCTTGTTCCATAGCATCGTACTTCTTGGATTTCCTAGTAAGAATACAGATCAATGCCCCTGCAAATATCACCACAGAGACAACAACGGGTAGAACAATGGCGATTATAGTTTTTGATGAGTTCTTGTTTTTCCCTGTACCACAAACAAATGATCAGGCATACTATAATTAATTGATGCTTTCATTAAAATTCCACTGTGATAAATACCTTTAGATTCCAGTGCTGGAGGGGAATGAAGAACTGGTTTCGGTGGTGGTGGCGGTGGCAGTTGTTGCGCTGTGAATCGGTAAAACGGGTACAATTCATATCTGACATTACAGCTCGCAAATACAACTCTGCCCCTTGTTTACCTAGGCAACAATTTGGGAGATAAGTAATAGCTGTTGTTAAGCAGGTTTGACAATCGGACACAGATAAATCGGGTGTGCACTGAGCAAGCGTGTAGAGTGTTTGGAAAGCGGTGAAATTGACTTCTTGAGTGGCATACTTTTTCCCCAACTGGTCACCCTTAGCAGCCCTTGTGGCTATCTCATTCATCGTGTTTCCAAGCAACTGCATGAACCGCTCTGGCTGCGAAACATTCCCCGTATTCAGCAGTTCCAAAACAGGTTCCTGTTCCCATTCAGAGAAGAAGGAACTATTGGAGTAACGTATGGTGCACTCGTCGTAGTAAACTAAAGCCGTTTTCCGGTTAGGGCAACGTTGAAGTATTTGGCCAGAAGCGGTTCTAACACATTCTCGACAGATTTCTTTGGTGACATCACCACGGCAGAGGAAGAGACCGTAAACAATATCCGGAGGGGCTTGGCCGACGGTGAGGTTGTAGAATCCACTTTGGCGAGTAGAGTTGGATTGAAAAGAGGAAAGGAGGATATTGAGGTTTCGACGATATGGGTTGTTCCGAGTGTAAGTAGTCGTATTTGGATTGCAGTCATGATATAAGAAAACAACTGCTGCTTCACTGCTCAGACTCAGCGTTAAGCAAATAAAGATGTAAAATAAAAGGTTCCTGGGGATATCAAATGACACCATTATTACTTAATCAGCTCTTGCTGCCTTTTAGGTACTGGGAAGGGCTTATATAGATAGAAACTCGCTTTTCTACTATTTTTAATATATTTTTAATATTCTTTTTATAAAGAAATAAATACCATTTTTCTCGAAAGATAATGCCTTACATTACACTAGAATCCATATTTTTTTACTCTTATATTGATAATAATATTTATGTTAATTAAATTAAGACCATGCATTTTTTATCATTTATTTATGTTAGGATTATATTTCATTATAGGTTTCTTTTGATATATTTCATTATAGTTATCTTTTAGTGTTCATGTTGATCCAATTTATCATATGTCTTAACTGATCCAAAAATTTTAATTATGCATATTAAAGAGTAATTTAGAAAAATATAAAAAACTCCTCTCAACACTTGCTGTGTGAAAAGAACGAAAAGTAAGCAAGAAATAAATTCTCCATGGAGAAAAGAAAGCACGTTGATTTATTGAGTGCGAGACTTTGAAATTTCTATTGGGAAAAGATCTAAAAGTCCATTTTCAATGACTTTAGAAACAGTAGTTTTAGAATTCTATTTGCCAACAATAGTTTCAGCAAATATTATATTTACGAGTGAATTATAATATTATATTAAAATTTGAATGGATAATTTTATTAATTGGTCAGTTATTTTCAGTACAAGTGATTTGAACCTAAAGTTAATGGTTTTAAAAAATGAGGCATCGAAACATTGTTTTTGTAGATTGAGCTTGTAAATATAGGTGAATTGAGTTTTGGCTCGGAAATTTCGATTATTTGATAATTAATTAATGTACAATAACTAAATTGTAACAATCGTAAAAATTAATCGCTATAAATTTTTATTAGGTAAATTAGTTTAAAAAGTGAATGTGTAAGGGTTTATGGGATAATTAGACCATAATTTAATATCATGGACGGTTAGTGCCCGTTAAATTAGTGATTTTTCATGTTAGAAATTAATATTAACCTTTAATTAAAATAAAAGAAAAACATAAAACAAAAGAAAGGTGGTCATTGTATCATCTTTCTTTCTTCTTCACCATAGCCTCCATGGGAAAGAAACCATTTTTGAAGCTTGAGTTTCGGCCCTTGCATAAAAGTGTTCTTGAGATTTATTTTTCGTAATTTTTATGTTTTTGAAATCGTTATAACTTAATCTAGTTAGTCTGGGTGTTAAATTGTAAACCCGTTACAGGTTTTAAGAGTTTTCATTGATGATTTTAAAAGTTTTTCGAATGTTAAATGGTAGATTTTGAAGCTTTGAAGCTTAGAGTTTAATTGTGAAAGATATAATAGTTTTAATTTTAAGGATTAAATTGAATAAAATATAAAAGTTTAGAAAAATTATATAAAACAAAATCAAAAGTTCATATGCATGTATTTGAGTATTAAAAGTATATAGAATTGATATTTTGAACTTAACTATTATATAAAAAAAGAATCGAATCAATTGGTAGATAACCGAGGAAAAAAGAAAATTACAGATTAGTCCCTAACCTTTCTTCTACTGTTGTTTATACCTGGTAAGTTCATACGTTATAATTAAGTATATTTATGTAATGCTTTTGGTTGGATTATAAAATTATAATAATTGAATGCACTTTAAAATTGTATACAAATTTGTATAAAAAGGTGAGAAAAGGTTTACATCGGAAAATATGAGATTTGTGATCAATACGAATAGAAGTGCAGTATTGGATGAATGTAAAATTTAGTATGCGAGTGTGTGATATATACATAGAAATGTTATATTGTTAAAATGGTATACTTATAAATTGTTTGGACATCAAGTGGACTAAATTGATGATATGTGTATATATATTTTGAATTGTGGTTAGAACAATATAAAATGTGAGGAGTGGAATGAATTGAAATAAATGATATTGATGTGTTAATAGAGCATGAATGACTATAGAATAAGATATAATTGATATGCCAATAGGGTTGATTGCATGCTAGTACGAGATATGTGGAGTAAAAATTTGATTGAGATATCACTATTTACGTTAGAATCTTGCATTTTTTGCGAATTATCGAGCTTTGTCTCTATAGAGACCTTAGTGTGGTGGAGGGATGATATGTTATATGATATGATATTTGTGTCTACGAGCTTTGACCACGGTGCTTTAGTGTGATGTAGTTGTTGCTCTGTCGTGTTATCTGGTGTGGTGTAGTTACCCGTGTATCTATATCTTATTATTTTGGTTCATCGGGCTAACTGTTGAAAGGAAAATGTACTGATTGATTCTATGTTATGCATGGGAATGGATGCCTTTATATGATTATTAAAAGGTTATATGATTGAACTGAATAAATGACATATATGTGTTTGACAGTAATTCAGAAATGATACTAAATTGAATTGAACTAAGTGAATTGATAGTTAATCGTGTATATATATATATGAAATGCTCAATTTGTAAATATTGAATGTTGTGACAGGATATAGATAAACTGAGGTAAGTTGTTGTTTATAAACCTGTGAACTTACTAAGCATGTTTAATCCTTACTCCGTTTCATTTTATGTTGTCTGTAGTTGACCCTCTTTGTGAAACTCAACGGTCGGATCATCTTGAATATCACACTATCCAACCTCCATTTTCGATAGTCTTTTAAATGTTTATTTCGGTTATGTAGCATGTAATAGGAGTTGAATTGTGTATAAGTGTTTTGTAAAATTAAAGTGTGATTTCTATTGCAAAAAGTATGTGTGCTTTTTGGTATGTTGATGTGTTTGATCATAGCTTGAAATAATATCCTTAAAGGTTGTTATTAAGTTTGGTATGTGATGAAATAAAACGAGTATTTGGTAAATTTGATTATGTTATGCATTGATTGAATATGTGAGATTTTGTTGGAGTATATGGCATAATAGATTGATGTTTGAATTAGATGTTATAAGCATGACATGTAAAATGTAACAGCCCGAATTTTGGGCTAGTCAAAATAGTGGTTTCGGGACCACAAATTTGACTAGAAAAAAATTATTTTCATTATATTTTTATGGTCTACGATTTCACAAAATGATTTCGCGAAAATTTTGTTCGAAAATTTTGACGTTTGGGCACTCAATTTAGTCAAAAAGACTAAATTGTAAAAAGTGCAAAAGTTGAGTTCTACATGTTAAAAGTGTCCAATTGTTATGAAATTTTAAATTGGAGGTCCTTAAATGGTAATTAAACCATTGGTTAATTTTTTGGACAAAAATGGACAAGAGATAAGTGAAATAGGAAATTTTTAAGTTGGGGGCATTTTGGTCATTTAGTAATTAAAAGAATTAAAAAGGCTAAAATAGCCAAAAAATTATCCATCTTCTCCATGGTGAAAAAAATCAGCAAGGGGGAGCCATATTTAGGGTTTTCAAGCTTCCAAGCTCCATAGTAAGTGATTCCAAGCCCCATTTTAATGTTCTTTACGTTTTTAGAGTCCCGGTAACTTGATTTAGCTTATTCTAGCAATAATTTAACCTAGGATTCATATTTGGAAAAATACCCATAGGTGAAATGTATTTATTTTGATGTTTTATGGTAAAATATGAAGCTTGAAATTATGTTAAATAACTTTTGCTAGCCGATTTTAAGTGAAAACGAGTAAATTGACATAATCGGTAAAAATACCTAATGTTCATAAGTAAGTGTTAGAGTGAGAATTTGATGTTGCCATAGAAGGGAAAAATTTTCAACATGTCATAAAATATAAGAAAAAGGAATAAATTTTAATTTCTGAGCCTAGGTGAAAAATCGTAATTTTGTGAAACTTTAGGGGCAAAAATGTAATTTTTCCAAAATGTAATTTTTGGACTGGATTGAATAATGTGAGTGTTAAATAAGTTAAATGTGTTATTATAAGTCAAGAAAGACAAGGAATTGACTTTGATTAGTGAAAAATAAAAAAAATGAGAAAAAGTGAGAAATTTCCCGATTGAACATTCGGAATAAAAAGGGATACGAATGAAGTGACAGGAATGATCACATGTGTAGTATGGACTGTGTGTAGGCCACTATGTGAAAGTGAAAGTGATGGTCACATGTGTAGTACTATGTGCAGGCTACTACGTGTACCGGAATGATAGGTCGCATGTGTAGTACTATGCATACCGGATAGCTTCGATCACGTGTGTAGTACTATGTGCAGGCTACTACGTGTATCGGATAGTGATGGTCACATGTGTAGTACTATGTTCAGGCTACTATGTGAACCAGTATCATTAATTATAAGGTGGTTGTTAAGTTCTGATCCCATCGGATATCATCGATTACAAAGGGTGGCTGCTGTGTGCTGAATCCACCGTGTATCTATTATTATTCTGAAGTGTTCATCGGTAAATTGAGTAATACATGAGATCATGTAACGATTAAGTGTGATTGAATGATGAATATATGTGTGGAATTGAATTGAATAATGATTGAAAGTGAAAAAGTGACATTATGAAAAAGTAAAATTTAACAACAAAATAGTTTTAGACAGAAATGATAGTGTGAATTTGAAAAATCACCAAAAATGATGGAAATTAAATTAGAGAGTGAATAAGATACAAAATGAAAGCTTAATGAGTCTATTAAGAAACAAAGTAAGCAAAAAAGTTAAATATTTTGAGATATTTGAATTTTAGTGAGGTAGGGTCGGATTGATTTCGGAATCCTCTATTCTGACTTTTGAAAATAATTAAAAATTGTAAAAAAATAATTATGAGTTATAATTTATATTCTTAGAATCCTTAATGAGTCTATTTTCAAAGGAAATAAACAGAAATATCATCTAAATTCTGTACAATGAGATAATTCATTTTTAGTGAAAAGAGGTTAAGGATGTTGAGCAGTGAAACATGAGTGATTTTAAAAAATAAACTGTACTAATTGGCTAAGCCAAAAATTCTGAAAATTTTATGGTAAGAATATATGTGAGTCCAGTTTTGGAGAAAATTAACAAAACTTAATTTGGAGCTCTGTATCTCTGGATAAAAATAATTTAGTGACTATAACTCGACTAGATAGATTTGAATTTAAATATAAGTAAATAGTGAAATTATGTATAATGCTATTTAAGCATGTTATATACATAAAGGATGTGGGGTGGAGAGGAGGAGGAGGACAATAAAGTATATGAATGAATTGTGTATAATTGGTTAAATGTCTAATTATAATCGATTAATGTTGAAATAGGAGTGATGCTTATATTGGTGCATTACTGGTCATGGTAAGCTCATGAGAGAAAATAAAGTTTCATAGCATATACGTGTAGTATGTTTGGCGTGAAATGATGTCATGAGTGACTCATGAATTAACTCATGTTGGTAAGTTGATGCATAATTATAGTATTAAAATATATACATATTTGGAATATTTTGCTATGTGATTCGGAAAAAAGGAATAAATAGAATACTGAAAATTCAGCCATGGTGCTAGTTTATGTTAAAGGAGTGTTTTATGGCATATCTTAAGTAATGCAATGTTATGAATTTTGAGATTAATTTGCTAGTCAAATAAATGACAAATGAATTGATTGCGTATTCGTAATACATATGCTTGGTATATGAAACGTAATAATATATGCTTGAATAAACTTTAAGTATTCGAATGACAAGGATTTGATGGTGATAAGATTCGAACATTGAATTCATGAAGCACAGGTGATGTATTATTGGTGTGTGATAGCTTGGTTCAAGAAATTGGTTAGGTAAATGGCAAGTGAAAGCATTTATGGATATAGAATAAAATTTGGAGTGAATATGAAATTTAACTCAATTAAATAATTTCATCAATTAAACATTGTGTATACCAAAATGTGTTAGTGAATTACATATTCGTAAATTGACATTCAAAGTTCAGTTAGTGATATATGAAAATAACATGAAAAGATTTATGATTGTGATTAATATTGATTCTGACTTAAAGTGGATTCTTCAATATTGGATTGATTTGACGGATATATTGAGCATATGAATGGGTATGTATTGGGCCTCATAAACCCTAATTAGCAACTCGAAGATAATAATTTGAAAGTTTTTAATTTGGATGAAATTTTATAACTCGGTTTTATATGTTTATAAGTGTATTTATTTTGGTAATGCCTCGTACCCTATTCCAGCGTAGAATACGGGTAAGGGGTGTTATAATGTGACATCACCAGATTCGGCCCTAATGTTTAGGCTGGGTTTGGGGTGTTACATAAAATGGTTTTTGGTGTTAAACTTATCGATAATTATATTGGTAAGATGGTTAATGACAAGTGATAGAAATTTGGCATTTTGTTTGTACATATGACATATGCATAGCTATATTCTAACTTAGCATGAAATAGAAAGTACTTTGTTATTGATTTATGTTTGTGATGGTGTCTTGAGACATATTGGTTGGAAGATTAGGAAATGGATATATGTTATGTTTTAAGTTGAGTTGGAAATGGTATAATGAAGTATGTGACTTGTTTGTATTAATGTTTAATGTTTAGGTTATTAAACTTGGCGAAGAGGAAATTCTATCTGATATGGATAATTAGTATTGTAATTGGTTAATTCATGTTTTGGAATGATTGTTGATTGGTTCTTGTACAAGTTGTGTGGCCATTTAGGCATTACTTGAATCATAGGTTTGCTTGGTACATGATGAACACTTAAAATGGCACATGATTGTTCCACACAGGCATGTACCTCACACGATCTGGCCACACGCTCATGTGGGTATTGTAGGTTTGGTATTTTTTACCACATGGACACAGTTAGTTACATGGCTTGGACACACGACCGTGTGAATTTTGCACACACAGGCACAGTCTTTTACACGGCCTGGCCACATGGTCGTGTGATATCTATTTTCATGTTTGCCTTTCTTGGTTTTAAAAGTTTTAATTTGGTCCTCATTCAATTCCAATCTTCTTTTAGGGCTTTTGTAAACTCGGTTAGAACTCGTGTGGCTCCTGTAGCTTGCTCTGATTTTTTAGTTTTTGCTCATTTTGCTCCCAACTATTGTATTAAGCATCAAAACATGAATTTAAAGGATTAGAAGTATAAAATTGACAATTAACATCGAATAATCACCCAAAAATACATTAAGAATGAGGTAAAATTTGTTACTTTTAGCACTTATCGAAGTTCATTGAGACATGTAGTTGACACTTTTATTGAAAGAAACATAAAATAAGATAAAAATTGCAATTGAAAATAAAATCCAACCTAAGAATGAAAAAACAATAAAAGACTTAACCAATTACTCGAAAATAAGCTCTTTAACTTAAAGAGCTTAATTTTTCATATTGAAATACAACACATCAATCAAAATGAACATATAATTAGTCATATATCATCTACGACCAATCTTTAAAAAGTTTGGCCCAAAGCCGAACATCTCTAAATTTGAGATGTTTATAGGTTGTTAAGTTTGACGTAGGATTTGACAAGAAAGTTTTTAACTGCATTTCAAAAATGTTAAAATCTTGCAGAATTGATATTTCAATTATAACTTTTAGCAATGTAATTCAAAGGTCATGTTATTTTCTTGAAACTCCATTCTTAAACAACTAATTGAGTAATGTTTAATAAGCTATATGAATAAGGGTTCAAATGTAGTGGTGAAAAACTAACTAACCTCAAAACCTACTAGTTGCCAAACCTTAAACCCTAAACTAGATAAAAATTGATTTCAACTTTAGGTTGTAGGGGTTTAATTTTTTGGGTTAGGGTGTTGAGGGAATTTTTTTCGTTAATTCCTTATGGAATTTGTTTCATGTCTATATCTCTTATTTAAAATTATAATACATTGAGTGTAACGATCTATATCAATTTGGCCTTTAAATAAGCCCTAAACCCTCAAAAGTTACAAAATTCCATTCTCATGAATGGCAACTAAATTAGGTAAATTAATGTCGGCTTTCAATTAAAGTTAGCATTCAATCAAAATCCCTGTCTTAACAGTGGATTGAAGCTAAAATATGGTGGCTCAAAATAATTTTATGGGCATTTATTAAATGTTTTAGGATTAAGTGTTCAAGGTAATTATTTAGCATTTATGGAAATAAGGTAAAGGTTCTCCCTACTTTGAGAAAGCAATAGTGTCAAAAAGAAATCTCTTGAGTGTCCACGTTTCATTCAGTGTATGTTCTATTACTCAACACATGACCTTGTAGATTTTGAGTTTAGAGAGGGTTAGGGCTTTATAATGATATAGGAAAATGTTGGTGGGTTTGTTCGACTACGAAGGCCAAACAAGGTCTTCAAATAGTCTAATGTTAGGGATTAGGGAAATTACTTTAGTGTTGTTGATGCTTCGGGATAACAATGATGTTAACAAAAAGTAAATGGTGGAAGGTTCTACAAGCTTACTCAATGCTTGAACCAAAAGATTTAAGGAATATGGTAATAGGTTATAGCTTTTGGTGGGTTTCTTCATGTGCATGGATCATCGTAAGTCATTAAGTAGTAAAATGTTAGAGATTAGGGAAACGGGTAAGTTTTGTCTGTAACACTGACAAGAATTTTCTTGTTTGTGTTTGGTACGAGAATTAATGAAAGCTACCAAGGATGAGGCAAGCCAACAAACTAGTGGGATGGACGATCTTTTTGGTAGTAATATCTTAGTGGCAATGATTATTTAAGTGAAGAAAAAATGATATTGGTGCTTATAGTTGTTACTCGAAATGACATATTTGTGGAAGAGGAAGAATCAAGAAAATATGATTTTGCAAATGGAATTGGAGGTCAAAACTTTAGCAATATACTCCTTTGAAATTTTGCAATTCTAAGGTTTAAAGAAATGCATTAGGTTATTATTTGTGTCTAATGTTATGTTATTATACAATTAGTTATTTTTAGCATGTAACCTATTGTAAATTATACTATTTTAACTAATTTTTGTGAACTTGTTGTTTAGGATAATGTAAAATGTGATGTTAGTAAAAATTTTGTTATTCATGTTTTTCTCCAATGTTTGATATATTTATTCAATAAACTTGTTAAGCATAAATGAAATGAATTAAAGTAAATTTAAAAAATTTAAAAATAATACAATGGACCTCTACATCCATGGATGTGGAGGTCCCAAGATTGTACTTCATTGATACTTCTTTTGACAATAAATGATGCAAATTCTATGGAAAATTTATATTACAGGACCTCAACAAGAAAAAGAAATGTATTCTAAACCTTCGCAATTGGCCCACTAGTTAGTGGCATTCATTTTACAACCATGTCATGGGTTCGAGTCGCAAGAATTTCTTACTTTGTGGAGGGGGTGGTAATAATAATTTTCCCCTGCTAATGGTGTGTGAATTGTAAAAAAGAATTCTAAAATATATGTTTGAAAGAAACCTATTTTAGAGAAATATTGTTTTACAAATTATAATAAGAAATTCACACAGTAATGGTAATTACCTTTGGATTGGTTTTTACCTTCAGTGATATGTAGTTAAAAGCTTAATTGGTGCCAAAAGTGTTGAGCTACTGTGTGGATAAACAACAGTGCAGTGCATTGAACTCACCTCTCATTTTTTACTGGATCATTTTCATCCAGTGAAAACTCATAAGGCCAGTGAATTTTTCTTTTACCTATTATAACCTAGTTTTTATAATCATTAACCTTTTTATTTTACCTTTTTATACCTATTATAACTTAGTTTTTACAATCATTAACCTTTTTATTTTACCTTTTTATGCCCAAAATTTATTTTATCTTTTATTTGTCTATTTTACTTGTTATTTTTTTTACCAATTATAATTTTTAAATTTATTTATTTTAATAATTTAATTATAACATTTATTGTTAATTAATTAATTTAAAATAATAGACAATATTTTAGTTTTCTATTTCATTAACATTTAAATTTTAAATTCATTTATTTTTATTAAGATATTTTTTGAATAATTACTTTTTTTTATTCTGGTATGTTTTATAAAAACATTGAAGTTATTTATTGACAGAAAATATTTAATAATGTAATTTCTTAAAAAAGTTAATAATATAATTATTTAATACAGTTATATTATTATATATTAATTTTTTAATTATCTTGAATATATAAATTATTTATAAAAGTTTTTAATCTAATGTCCTTAATATTCATTTTCTATTCTCACCTCATTGTTACAACTGCATTTGAATCTAAACACACACCCATCATTGTTTCTAATTTCACTGCAACAATAACTTATCTCACTGCAACCATTATTTTTAACCTCACCTAAGGTAAACGCACCGTCCATCCAAATTAAGTGATTATAGCACTAAATGTGGGTTATTCATTGTGTTGGAAATGTGCTTTTTGAGCCAAAATTACTTTTGGTACCATAAATAATAAAGAATGATATACTTTTGAAGTCAAAAGTGTTTTTCAAAGGTGCTTTTGAACTAAAAAACAAAAGCTAGAAATTCTAGCTTTCTCATTTGAAAAAAAAAATACATTTAAAGTCAAATGGTATTTTTAACCCTCATTTATAATCTAATGTACAGGGGTGAAGCTAGAAAAATTTTATAGGGAGCCGAAATTAAATTGTAATTTTTAATAGCCTAAATCTTTATAATATTTAAAGGATTAAATCAAAATTTTATCATTTTTAGGGGGTAAATTGAAATTTTACCTTTACTAATTTAAAATTTTTAAATTTTTAAAGGGACTAAATGAACAATTTTTTATTTTAGGGGGGTCGGGCCCCTGCTAGCCCCCTAGATATGCCACTACTAATGTATCTTATGTAATATCTATATTGGATATACAATTATGTTAATATTAAAATTTATTTCAAAATATATAAGAATTTTTAATAATTATTTTTTTAATATTTAAAATATATTTTATATATTCAAATTAAATTTTACGAACGATTTATATCAATTGCTTAAAAATATTTAAAATTTATCATATATCAAAATATTAATAATAGTATTTTCTTATATTTTTATTGAAATATCATAATATTAATGAACTTTAACATAATTTAAATGTATATTTTTTTATTTTAATTTTACCTCTGTCACCCACTATAATAAAATTTGTTATTAACATTTTATTAATCTTTTATATACGTGTTAGATTCTTTGCTTTTTGTCAGTTGCTTCAATTATCTTCTGCTTTTTTGTCACTATGTATTTTGAAATTAAAAATGTAAAATTGATACCAACAGAAAAATTTAACACAAATATTTTATGGCATCATCAATAATTTAATTTTAATAGAAATTTTTATTTTGGGGGTAAAGGGTGAAAAGTAAAAGTTTAGGGGGAAAATAAAAAGTTTTGAGGGTTGGGGGAGTAAAATTTTAGGGGAAAGCAATTGGGGGGAAAATATTCAAAAAAAAAAATTGGGGAGTAAAAGTTTTAGGGGGAAGTGGGTGGGAGTAAAAGTATTTGGGGAAAATAAAAAGATTTAGAGGTTTGGGGCAAAAATGTAAAATATTATAGTTTGATATTTGGTTTATTCGGATTATTCGAGTTCGAAAATGAAACTTGATTCGAACTCAAAATTTGAAAAAAAAATTTGAGTTGACTCGAATAACTCGATTCCTTTAACTTGAAATTCAATTTTTTTTTCGATTTTTTCTAGTCGAATCAAGTTTTGATCACCCCTAACCATAAAGCTCATAAATTTTAATTATGTAACATTTTATGTTTTTTAATTAATTGTTATAATTTTTATTTTTTAATTAATTTCCAATATTTTTATAAATTTTAAAATTTTTATAATATTCTTTTATACTTCTATGATAAATCTAATAAATGGGTACATTTGTCTAGATTCATTTTGTACTTATTTTAAAAATAACTTTTTTATTTTTATTTTTGCAAACTTGGCACTACAATAACAGCAATCAGTAAATATTATAAAAGCTCATAAATTTAGATTTATCATAGAAGAACTCTATGAATAAATGGGTATCCTTTTTCAATATCAAATAACTTGAAGAACTCTTTGGATCTAAAGTTATGATAAGAGTAAGTAGCTCAACACATGTTCATTAAATATGCCATTCAATTCTTTCAACTAATTATCTATTGTAGCAATATATATATCCACTTGTAGCAAAATGTATATATCCACTCGAAAATGATGCTCTACTATAACATCTTCCTTCTTTTTACAACTATGACCCACTATGTATTGAACACTCATATCTAGAATAATCAACTCTCAAGTTTCACAAAAATGATATTATATTGTTCAACAATTCATTCCATCCATTGCCTTTCAATTTTTGAACTAAATTTTTTTTGTTGAGACAAGACTCATTGCATTTAACATATCTGTAACACCCCTTGTCCGATCTAACCACTGGGTTTGAGCTACAGGATGCTACAGTCGTTGTCAGAGCAATTACTAACAAAATCATATTAAAATCATCATTTCAACTCATCAATCATGCAATCAACAATTATACAACATTGAATATCATGAACATTCTTTTCCGGGTCTTATACAAGCATACAAATGCTTTAAAGTCCACTTGATATCAAATAGGGACCTTTTGTAACATTTATAAAATTTCAGATCAAGTACACCATAAATAAATCATTCAAATATTCAATCTTGGCATAAGCACCTAGATATTACGATACACAATTAAATCTAAGTCTTAATAGAACTTACGAAAGCTCTTTGGTAGACCCGAGCATAAGTTAGGATCAAAGTGTAAAGTTTTTCGAAATTTCTAGATCAGGTAAGGATACCCCTTATAAGTATCGATACCAATCTGAGCTTCGATGTTTGGAAAAATTCATCTTTAAATCACAAGTACTGATACATATTATAAGGTACTGATACATCCTTATAAGTAATGATACTTATTATAAGTGCCGATACTAATTTGTGAATCTAATTATTTTGTAAAACAGAACCAAAGTCATATGCATCGATACCCTTGTAAAGTATTGGTATCCAGATGTAGGGTATCGATACCAAATTGACATTTTGTTTGATTGAAAAATCATTTGAGAATACTAAGTATCGATATCTTTGCCAAGGGTACCAATACTTCAATGCCAAAATGTTAAAAACATCCATTTTGTGCCCATTTCATGCCTAACCAAGTCTATACTTAAAATGGAGCCTTAAGCACACCAAGGACCTGCAACAATTTCATTTCAAAACATATACCATAATCCAATATACAACTCTAACATCAGCTAAACCAATATGCCATATTTGGCACCATTTCACATTCACATAAATATGTCAATTTCATACATAAACCAAGAATTCATTCAAGCAATGCATCTAAACGCAACATTTCCATTTGCATAATCAAACAAACAATTTCATACCAACAACTTTTTCATAGCATATGACTACCAAATTTTTCAATCAAGTAATACTTGTGTCATGTATCAAATATATCTACCATCATATTCACATGTTTATATTACCATTATCAACCAAAATCCAACATTTATTAAGGTTAAAATTAAAACCACATCCAAAAGAAACACATATATTAACCCTATGTACATGCTACATAACTGGACATAAAATGTTCAAAGGCTATCAAATCAAATGTTGGATAGTGTGATCTTTGAGTTAAACCGACTAGCGAGTTCCACAAATCGAATCTACAGAGAAATTAGGAAAAGTAATAGGGTAAGCATATCGAATGCTAAACAAGTCCATATGAAAATAACTTAACTACCTTGACATTTTAACTAGTTTAAGAAATTAAAACATAATTGTACAAAACACGACATTCCTTTGGCATCCTTATGCATACATATACAACTTCACAAAACCACCAATAGGTGAGTCCATTAATAGAAGAATATCTTAGTACTCAATTCATATACAAGCACAACCATGGCATTTTATATAATGTTATTCAACTTTTCTCATTTAGTAAACATGTCAATCTAATAACTTGATTCAATTTAGTCTAACATAGAATTTTACAATAATAAGTTAAGTTCAATGTAATACAGAGTAATATAGCATTATGACATGTAATATACTATTCAATATATTACCATACACATAAATTCCACAATAAAATACAATTTGTACCATTTATTCATCATGTAACCATTTGAGCGTAAGACTCGTATCATTTCACTGTCATTTATCTTTTCCATTAATCTAGTAGCTTGATGAACTATAATAAATAGATTCGGATACACGGGTGACTACACCACACTAAATTGCTCATAAGAGCTCAAACTATAACACACCAAGGCACCAAAGTGTAAAGCTCATAGGCATCATATAATCAGTAATTATACATCCCCCCACCACACCAGTATAACTCAGTAATCTGCAAAAAATGTTACATTTTGGTTTACTCCATAATATCTTCGTACAATCACATGTATCCCGCACAACATGTAAATAACCCTATTAACATGCCAATCGTATCATATCCTTTAATACGTTCACTTAGGCACTTTTATCATATACAATTCATTTATTTAACTATAATGCAGTCAAACACATATCATTCAAATATATCAACATTCCATATTCATTCATAATAATTCTATTTCTAATACTTTAATATTTAGTCCATAGATGTCAAAATCATCAAATTATATTTCACACTACTAAAAGACATTATAATATAGATTAAACATAACATAAACAACGTAGTAAGTTCCATGTGAACTTATTTGACAAAAACAATAACAAACAAGGTGTCAGGGAATAATATTCAATTTTTCTTTTTTTCCGAGATTATCATCCAATTAATTCATTTCCCGATCATGCATAGGTCGATTGTTGAAGCTTCAAAAATGGTTTCTCCTATGGTGTTCTAAGGTCTGGTCATGAGAAAAAATGAAATGGAAAGATGATGGCTCCCTTTTTCTTTTATTTGTTTTATTATTTTAACATTTAATATAATTTAATTAAAATTTTAACATGTACATTCCTCAAATCTAAGCACCTAACCGCCCACCATTATAAAAATGACCTAATTGTCACTTTGAACCTTAGTTTAATATTATTCAACACTTTTAACAAATAAAAATCAATAGTGATTAAATTTTACAACTTTTTCAATTTAGTCTTTATACCTTAATTAGTCGTCAATTCGACAAAATTACCTATCCAAAATTTAATTCACCTATATAATAACTCTTTAATTATTTAATAAACATATTTATGGGATTGATTTACGAAAATGTGGTCACAATACCTCAATTTTCAACATCATAGACTTTAAGGTCGAAACACTTGTACTTTAGCTAACTATCCAATTAACAAATTCGTCAAACCAAAATTCAATATAATTTTATAATTAACTTGCAAATATTAATTAACAACATTTACGGACTTGATCATCGGAGAACAGGGTTCCAAAACTACCATTTTCAACACCACTAACTTTTGGGTCGTTACAATATCTTAAGAACAGCGTTACAAATCTTGATAAAGATTATCAATAATCATCATAACTTTATCATATGCAAAATAAAAATAAACTCAAAAACTCTCAATCTATTATATCTACACTATAAGCATATACTCATGGAGAATAGTTATGAGCAATGTTTTTTAGATTTTGAAGAATTGTGCTACTTGCATGATATATAGACAATACGCCGGTAATTATATTAAAAAAAGAACTCTATCAAGTCTCACTAGGACATTGTAAAGTGCCAAATTGATTCATCATGACGTTTCGAGAAGTAGAAGCCATAATAATATTGGACTAGACTCTGAAAAATTGATGCACTTCAATTACTTCTCTAGCTATTGGAACTAATGCTAATTGAAGATGAGAAGAAAAAAAATGAACATAATAAGTATATTAAAATTGATTCAAAATTTAAGCTTGCAAGCCATTGAATTCACCACACATATTTCTTTCTCCATTATAGCCTTCACCTAAAAATTCCATTCTTCAGAGTTAGTGTTGCAGCATTTTTAACATGGACTATATAAAAAAATCATTTTTAACCAATCCTTTCTTAACGACAAATTTTAAAACAATTGTCATTTTCTTCTTTCTTGACTCATTTATTGCTTCATCCACAATAATGCAAAACTTTCTATCACCAATTTCTTTACCAATAGCATCATGAATTATAATAGCATATATCTTTAATGATGCATGTGCACACAGTCAAGATGCAAATACAAGCTTAATTTTCCCACAATGACTAATTACAAGATCTAAGACTAAACAAATCAAAGTTAAATCAACTATATACTTGCAAGAATTTGTGTCAAACACCTTCATGAAAACCAATCACTTGACGTTACTATATGGAAGACCCTCTCTCAAGTGAATTTTTAAGACAAGTAAAAGTTATATACATTAGTTTGTGCCGTGGTCAGTTTAGAGAGAGTACTATTATTTTAGAGTTTTAATTCAATTTGGTATCTTGGAGAATAAGACTAGTAAAAGTCAACAACTTGAGATGTAACATCCCTTACTTGGTCCAACGATCAACACAAATAAGCAATGTCACACTGATACTTTCATAACTTATACAATTTTTTTCATTAAAATGATCATTTAAACATTTGGTGAAATCCGATAAATCAATTTAAACATTAAAAAAAACTATGAGCATATTTTTAAAATCTCTTTGAAATAATTCCTAGGTGTTTGGATATGTCCAAAACATAAACAGGGTTTTGGGGATTTAGAACGACCAAAAATACAAGTTGTATAGGTGCAATACAATAAGTCTTGATACTTTGGTAGCAAGTCTCAAGACTTGGCCCATAAGTCTCTAGAATTAGCATGTAAGTATCTAGAGTTAAGCCTCCTACTATAGCTTTTTAGATACTGACTTGCAACTGCCAGTACCTGAAGATTAGGTATCAATACCTGGGTGTAATAGACCTAAAAATTAGTTCGAAAATATCTTAAATCATCCCCAAACATCATCATATGATATCTGTTGGAAAATATGGAACTAGTAATTGAGTGCCAAGGGAGTGCCCACTCATTTACCACAGGAGCTGTTTTAAGCAATTTTCATATTTAAGATGTTAGCAATTTATGAAACAATATTTATTGGTTGTGCTAATTATATGGATGATATCTAACCCATCAATAAAGATCATATCACTTGGCAGAATATTTTTTAAAGATTAGATTGAATTAGACCACCTTATTTAATCTTTTAAGGTGATTTCTAGGTGCTTTAAACTTGAAATTTTGATCCAATACTTCATGCCTCAAGACATGCCACTTAAGTCTCGAGACTAACAAGTTAGTTGGCTTAGTTTTACTCCAAGGGTCCCTAGTTTCATTACCTTTGGGCCAAGTATCGATACTTGCAAGCCTGTAGCTAAAAAGCCACAGTAAAAAGGGCAAAGTCTCAATACTTATGAGCTAAGTCTCAATACTTTTGAGCCAAGTCTTGAGATTTACTCCACTACACTAAAAACTTTTGTATTTTTGTCATTTTAAACCTCCGAGAGCTCCTTTTGGTTCCAAACACCTCCGGGAACTTGTGAATTGTTTTTAAATGATTTTAAAATGTTTTCAAAGCCTCCAAATATATTAATCTTGATTTATTGAATTTATTTAATTGAGTTAAAAATGATGTCTTGAGATTATAAGTTATAAGTGTCTTGCATTTGTCTTAGTAATATCTCATATACTAATCATCGGGATGAGTAAGAGGTGTTACATGTTATTATTGGTTACTTATGAAGCCTATGAGCTTTGATCCACGTGGCTTCTAGTAGAGAGTTATTTGGAAGCTTAATACCCTGCCAAAAGTCAAACTATTTGCATGGTGCATAGGCCTTGAGATAGTTCTAACAGTGGCCAAGATAGCCACTACTCCTACGTCTAACAATGCTAGATGTAGGAAATAGACCATCCTTCATGCCTTACGAAATTGTCAGGTATCTCGTGATACTTATATTCTAGTTAGGATTGGTAATTCTTTATTGTTTGTTGATGTAATGAGCTGTATTAACTGGCTTGAACATACGATGAGGTTGCTTGATAAGGAGGCATTAACAAGCATATTGTCCCTGATTTGGCCCCTATGGAATGTGAGCAATGATGGGGTCTTGAAAAGAAAACAAACTCTAGCACATGTTGCTTTGTGATATGCGCACAAGCTCCAAAGCGAGTTCAAGGTCCATAATCTCATTCATAGGCCCTTGATTCCGAAAGTGCCACAAGTTGTTCCATGGAGACCTCCTTAAGGCTTGGCTTTGAAGCTAAACGTGGATGCTTCTTTTTCTGAGGCGTGAGTCCGTGTGGGGCTTTGTGCAGTATTGTAAGATGGAGATGGGTTGGTCTATAAAGGTTTTAGGCGACAACTTGGAGGGGTTATTGACCCAACATAGGCGGAGGCCCATGCCGTAATTGTTGGGTTATGTTATGCACAATTTTGGAGAGTAATTGTATTTTGGTAGTCTCTAAACTTAATTCATTCATAGTATGGACTTACCTTTATTGGGCCAATTGTTAAATGAGGCTCAGATTTTTATCTTTTTATTCGACTGTCCTATTTTTCATTACGTAGCCTATTAAGGTGATACATTAACAGACAAACTTAATCATTTAAGCTTAGAGTGTATGAGCTCATATTCGTTTTCGATTACCAGCGGAATTACATTCTTTTGTTCTTAACTATATTTGTTGAAGTTGAATGGGTTTTAATTAAAAAAAAAAAGATGGGTGAGCTTAAAAATGAATCAAACTAGTTGCAGCCCAATAAAATCTCAATCTAGATATTATTTTCTTCATTTTCCAACATTATATGGACATTAATCAAATCCAAAGCTCACCTTTTGTTCACATTCAATCCATCAATTCATTCCAAAAAGATCTAATTTCATCCACATGTTTCTTTATTTATTCCATTTCCAGAAAATTATCAAATATTTTTTCAAGCATCCACAGTCTCCTCTGTTTCAGCAGCAGCTAGAACAAACTCAGGCTGTACCCTTTCAGCTTCGCTGAAGGTCCCATCTACGGCGTTGGGCTGCCCCAATGCCTTCAAGGCTAAGTGTGCTGCTTTCTGCCCTGATATCATCATTGCTCCAAATGTTGGACCCTGAAAAAACCAAATCCACAATTTCATCATTATAACACATCAATAACTCAAATCACAATTAAAAAGTAAAAAGGGAGTGTTAATAGTTACCATTCTTGGGGCACCATCAATCTCTGCAACTTCCATTCCTGTTACAATCATGCCAGGCACAATTTCCCTTGTAAGCCTAACGATTGCATCCTCTGCCGTGTTCATATCCAGTGCCTTCATTCCAGGGACGCTGTCAATCATCCCAATGCTCTTCAATCTCTTGACCCCAGTGGCTCCAAAAGGTCCATCATGTCCACAAGAACTGACCACAACCTTAGACTCCATCACGTTCGGGTCCATGCAGGATTGTGTGTCGTGGTTCATTGACACCAAAGCCCAGTTCGTTACCACACCGGCAACCCTGTTTCCTTTGACTATCAGATCCTCAGCAGCCACAGCATTGAACAACTTCACGTTAGGCCTTGCTAAAAGCTTGCTCATGATTGTTGATGTGAACAAAGCTGCATGCTTGATGACAACGTAGTCTTCTTGTTCGTCATATTGGATGCCGAGCTCGTCGAGGAACCTGTGAGCTGGTTTGCGAACAACCATGGCTGAAAATAGTTGGCCACCAAGCCATGCACCTCCACCAGGGCTAACAGATTGTTCGATTATGGCAACACGGATGTTGGGGTTTTTGCTAATCTCGTAAGCACAAGAGAGGCCAGCGGAACCGGCGCCGACGATGATAACATCAGTGTCAGCATAGGTAATCATGTCCATCATGTAACGGCGTGTCATTTCACGAGAAACATAGGATTCTTTGATGGGTTGGAATTCAAAGGATTGTAAGTCATAAGGAGGGGTTAAGGACATGGAAATGTTTGAGTTGTGTGAGGAGGACTTGATGGGAGTGAAGCGAGAAGGAATTGGAGTGCCGCTGAAGGATGACTTGTTGTGGTCTAGGAAAGATGGTTTGGGGCTTGAAGACAGTGAGGTGAGAGCTGTTGCCATGGCTGCCATTGATCTTTCAGCTAAGTTTGTGTGGTAGATGAAAGGGATCTAGTTGAGAGTGATGAATCCAAACTTTGGGTATTTAAGCTTTTTTCTAAAATGGAGAGAGTTGAAAAATATCTGAATGTTGTGTCAAAGCTTGATGAAAATATCTCGTATAAAAATATCTGAAAAGGGGAAGGATTGATGATGATTGAATTTGAATGGTTCATAATTGATGGCTTGGTTTTTGCTATCTACTTGGATATTAGTAGCCCAATAGTATCTTTGGCTACTGCAAGGGCAGCCTTTGTTAGTTGGAATTTAGAAACAATTGTGATTCACGGTCACAAACTTATTATGACATACAAAATATCTTAAAGAAGATAACACTAGTATGTACTAAATTTATGTGAAATGAAGTTATCATCACATGTAGAAACCTTCAGGTAAAGAAAAGATTGAATCTCTGGCATCACTGGAGTTTCGGGGTCAATCATCTAGGTGCAACACTTGAAATTGATAAACCATTGGTGGAGCAACTTCTAGTGAATGTTTGATGGTGCTCAGTAAATCTTCCCATGGAGAAGGCAGGTTGTTGTGGTTGGCTTAGTGTCACAGTTTCACCTTTTAACATTACCACAACAGATGACATGGTAGGCCTGTCAAATGCATCTTCTTGGACACACAACAGTCCGATATGAATGAATCTTAAAAATTCGTCCATCAATCCATCAGTTAGTAATGGATCCATCAATTCCAGAGCATTCCCTTCTTTCCATAGATGCCATGCCTGCATCATGATTCAATGTCATTAACAGTGTCTAGTAAATTGAAAAGCAAGTAATTCAAGCTGTGGATTAAAAAGTTACATATGCAACAAGGGTTTGGGCATGTTTCTTTTGATTGAACCCTGCATTCCTTCTGCCTGTAATTATCTCAAGCAAGAGTACTCCAAAGCTGAAAACATCGGACTTGATTGAATACAATCCCTCCATGGCGTACTCCGGAGCCATATATCCACTAATGCAAAGAAGAACTAGATTTTAGTATGCTTGAGAAAGAATTATTTAGCAGATCACACTATGTGCTTTGAACAATAGTTAAATTTTGAGGAAATGAACTGAAACTAGAAGAGCGGTGCCTTACTATGTTCCGACTATACGTGCTGTATTAGCTTCACTGTCCGCTCCAGCAAAGATTCTTGCCATTCCAAAATCTGAGATTTTCGGGTTCATGTCAAAATCTAGCAACACGTTACTAGCCTTCAGGTCCCTATGTATGATCCTAAGTCGTGAATCCTCGTGTAGATAAAGAATTCCCCTTGCAATTCCATTAATAATGTTTAAACGTTTGCTCCAATTGAGTTGTGCACGTTTCTTTGGATCTAATGCAAGAGACAAGTATCAAGCAAACACTTCGAGTAATTTCCAGTTACTTAAAGAGCTCAAAACAAATAAAGAGTTCAAGAACAATACCAAAGAGGACAACATCAAGGCTGCTGTTGGGCATAAATTCATAAACAAGCAACTGTTCTTGCTGATCCACACAGAAGCCCAGAAGCCTGACAAGGTTTTTATGTTGAAGTTTCAATATCAGTAGGACTTCATTTGTGAACTCCAAGGCACCTTGCTCAGAGAACCTTGAAAGCCGTTTGACAGCCACTTGCTTTCCATCAGGAAGTACCCCCTAATGAGAAAAAACCATTTTCTTTCAATATATAGCAGAATTGTTGATTTGGGTATCTCAATTATCTTATAGAAATTTGTATTACCTTGTAAACAGGTCCAAAACCACCTTGTCCCAGCATGTTTGAATCAGAGAAGTTATTAGTAGCTGAGTGTATGGTTACCAAATCAATATAAGAATCATTTGCTTTTAACTCATCTAAGCCTTCAAAATCCTGGAAATCTGGGTTCTCAGAGTCCCCACTATTGTGTAGTTGAACATGATTTCTCAGGATTTCGTCCTTCCCTGGAACATCAAAACAAAAAGGATCAAATTTAGCCTCTAAAAGGCACACGAAGATTTGTAAGAATACTTCTTAATCTTATTGTTATATTTACCTTTTCGAGTTCCTTTCTTCATTGCACCACAGTATACGAAGGAAGCCATTAGCACTACCACCAAAAATGCTGATCCAATTGTAAGAACTATAATCACCCATATTTTCCTTCCACTTCCACCACTTCTTGTTGTGGGTTGAGTTTTCGGGGAAGCAGAGGTTTCATTGGCACCTTCATAAAAGGCATATAACTCATACCTAAGATAGCAACTGCGACTAAGTAACCTTGCTCCACGAGAACCATAGCACTGGGATGCAACATCTTTTATGGCAGCTTCAAGGCATTTGTTACATTCATCAGGGGATAAGTCTAAGGTACACTGCACCAGAGCATACAAAGTGTCATCTATCGTATACGGTTCATCACCAGTAGCATACTTATTTGCCGAAGAGTTAAAGGCTGCCTGTTTGGTAAGATTTCGCAGCTTGTTCTCCACAAGAGCTTGAAATTTTACTGGTTCTGAGATATTAATTACGTTATCTTTGCCGATGTTGTCTTTGACATTCAATTGACCGAGGAAGCTAACATTTGAGTAACGCAATTGACAAACTTCCTCCCAAACGACTGCTTCTGTTTTGTTGGGACAAAGATTCATTATAGCCTGTGTTGCCCCTAAGATGCAGCCATGGCAATCGTCGTATGAAACATAGTCGAGGCACATGAACTGGCCGTAAACTTTATCGGTTTCATTTCCATAAGAGATATTGTAGTATCTGGAGACTGAAGCTTTTGAGGCCAGTGAACCGAGGAGATTTTGCAGACTAGTTTGAAATGAAGTATTCAATGAATTATTATAGGTATTGTTTGAACAAACCGAATAGGGAGGATCAGCAAGAGCAAGATCATTACGACCGAACAGAAAATAACAAAGCAAAAGCAAATGAAGGTTTTGTCTGAAATTAGTTGAATGTTCCATATCTTGTCTTAATGGCTCTACTGCAGCTTTGAGACCCTACAAGCAAACCTTAAATATTACTGAGTTAGAAACACTGACAGGGAGATATTACTAAGCAGTTTCAGGGAAGAACTTTCAAGCGAAAATAATCTACTCCACTATATAATTTCTTAATTAGAGATTACGGGTAAAATAAGTTGAAACTTGAAATCCAATGTATTGACAAAGATGGAAAATAATTAAAAATGGTAATCGGAGTGATATTATGACTGACATTTTGATGCAGAAGTCAACTCAAGACGCGGTTGTTAATTTGCTAACAAAGCCAATGGAAAATTCATAGGAAAAAACAAAAAGGGAAGACCCAACCACTGAATATAGGTAGAAGTTTTTGGCAAAAGGGTGGTAAAGTTGATATTCAATTGGTGGGTTTTCAGACTTTTGAGCCTTTCTGCATTTTAAGCTGAATCAATCAGCGGGCCGAGCGTTTAACGGATATCAACAACCGCTACATCTCAAGCCGTATCTTGTCTCAAGTCTCAATTTCATGTCGACAGCTACCCCTTGTTGTCAACTTGTCTGTAAACAATCTATGTCTTGAATGCATAGATTGTGAGACTGAAATGAATGTGGACTGTGGAGACTAGAAGATCAAGCCAAAACTTTAAGTGATAATGGAAGAAGAATCTAATATTTTATAACATGTCACATTTGGTTTGTGTTGTTGTGGCTTTTTATAAACAGCTAAAAAATAACAAGATCAAGGATGAAAATAAATTGAAAGGATACATTAAAACTAGAAGTTAGCATTAAGAGCTGCAGATTCCAAATTGTCCTTGCTTTCAATCGATGTTCAATATTGCAGTAAAGTTTTCATGTCCCAAATCGAAATCATATTTTAAGCTACAAAATTCTCGAAATTATGATATACTAGATTTAAATGATTTTGACTCGTTATCACTAGAGTTAATTATGATTTTTGACTGATATTAATTATAGTTTTCAACTAGTGATTTTTTACATTTGTCACTAGAGTTAGGGTGACTTTAGTATGGTGCGGAAAATTAATGAATATTCAGTTTGTTAAATTTTGTATAGTTTTGTTATTTGAAAATCTGAATAAATCATGTTAGATCACTTAAATTATGTTTTTTAGTAATTAATTATTATTTTTGGCTTAATTGTTTTGTGGTAGAAATGTTCTTGAGTTTGGTCGGGTTTGAATTAGATTTAAGTATGATATTAGGATAAACTATACAGGTGATCACCCAATTAATTAAACATTTTTATTTTAAACACTCCAAATAAAATAAATTGTAATTTAAGCACTCATATTACATAATTCGATTATTTTATACACTTTCATCGAATTAATAAACGGGAAATCTGAAATCATTCACTTTTCCGCTTGGTGCTTCCATTGCCACCCCTTATCTCCCTTGGGGTGGAGATGAAACTCAGGAAGAAATCGAAAAAAGTTAAAACTAACATCAATTTCCTTTAAATTAATCATAACCAACAATATGAAAACTTAAATCTACCAGTACTACTAAATTAACCATGACTAATGTAATACCTAAATTTTTACCCTGCCCACAATAAAATAAAGTCCATTTTTTTATAAGCCCAATTACAAGACAAATTACATGGCCCAATTTCAATTGATGGCCCAGTTACAAACACAAACCGAAACAGATGAAGAAACCCTAGGGTTTCTGAGTAAAGCTCCAGCCGCCGCAACTCCAAATCTTGGCCGAATCTCCATGGATTCACCTGCATAGCAAGAAAACACGAAAATGGAAAGGGAATCAAGAATATTTGTAAATCAAATCAAGAACAAATCTATTTCCTTTTTAGATTTATTTTCTTACGGATATAAGAGGCCCTTGAACACACTGTAATAGGGATCTGGGATTTTCGAAATCAGAAATAAAAAAAAAAGATTACTACTTTCGCAATATAGAGAGCAAAAAAATCGAATCAAAAGGTTGTTATTTTGTAGTTTTTATTTATTTTCTATTGTTATTTTTTTACTATTATATACATACTGTTAATAAATAAAGAAAAGAGAGATACAACCTCTGTTTTGAGTCCTAGATCACCGTGGACGGCTGAGGGTGTCGTCTCCGATGAAAGACGACCGGAAGCCGAAAGGTTTCAGTGCTTTTGGGGCACTTTCGTTGGTGTTTTGTGGGATTTAAGCTCAGATCTGGGCAAAGGAGGTCGAGAAGGCTAAAGGGGGGATTTTTTTCCTTTCTCCGGCCACCGCATATGGTGGTGCCGACGCCGGAGATTGGCGGCCGGCGCGGTGGCAGGCGAAGGGCCGATGACCGTCCGATGATCAGCCAATGGCCGGAGGACAGAGGGGTTGAGAAAGTTTTTTACAGGTTTTTTTTTGTTTTTTTTCTTAGAAATGTTTTGAAATGAATTTTTTTTTAAATTTTGGCTTAAATAGCCAATTGAAAACGACGCCGTTTTGAGGGGAGGATCCGCGCGTCGACCCGACCCGGACCCAGAATCCGCGTGTTTTTATACGGTGGGGCAAATTGCGCTTTTAGCCCCTCCGCCTTTTTATATATTTCCAATTAAGTACTCTTATTTTTTTAATTTGGCCTTTAATTTATTTTAAATTCCAATCTGATCCATTTGAACGGCGCCATTTTAGAGGAGAAGGGAAAATTTCCCTTCCAGCCCCTCTATGTAATTCGCGCGTTCAAATTAGTCCTTTTACTTTTATTTATTTGCAGATTTACCCCAGATTTGTAAATTGCGATTCAATTTAGTTTTTTATGTTCTTTTTATTTATTTTATTAATTAATAGTGTAATTATCATTTTATTCTCATTTTTTTATCTATATATATATTTCTTTTATATGTACACATATATATTTTTAACGAATATTTTCCTATATTTTTTTAATGAATATTTTCATATTTATATGTATATATTTACGTTTTTTTTTCAAATGGTTAAATACTCACTTTTTTTCTTTTTTTTAAAAAAAATATAGTTATTTTTTATTATTTTATATATGTACGCATAATTATATTTTTCCTTTATTTTCATAAGTATATTATGTATTGTATTTATATATAAATTCTATAACCCAAATTTTTTTTTGTAAATTATATGTATATTTTTAATCTTCATAATTTCCTTATGTACGTCTTTTGATTTTTTATTTATTTGTTTGCTTTCCCATTCATTGTATAATTGTGTTTACATTTAATATTTTGCATGTCATGGATTACCCTTTTTTTTATTTCGTTTATTCATTTGCTTATATTATTTTTTATGTCATTGATGTATTTATTATTGTTGTTATTATTATTACAGCATTTGTACGTACAAAATAACGTTCATCATTTTTTTACTCAACTTTAAAGATAAAATTTTTTAAAAATTGAGATAATGTTCGTATTTAGGATTTTCAAGGAAATTGAGCCCTAACGTATTGGGTTCTGATTTTCTTCGTTAAATCTAACAATCGACCATTTCTCTTCAAATCAAAAAATAAAAGCTCATTATTGGGAATTCAACACGTTGTGTCCTAACGTATTGGATGTGATGCATTGATTTCTCAAAATGAAGATTTTTTAAAAAAACAATAAAGGAAATATTCCGAGTTTGGGATTTTAAAGGAATTGTGCCCTAACGTATTGGGCCGCGATTTCTTAAATCTTGGATAAATGGATATTCTTTTAATTATTTCCCTTATACGAGTATTCTGGCCTAATTCATTTTGGAGGAAATTCGAATGTTGTGCCCTAACGCATTGGGTGTGGCATTTTTGCTTCTCTGAATTGAGAAGGGTCTTAATACGTAACGTTTTAAGTTTTTAAAAATTATATATTTCAATTTTTCGACCTTAAGATACTAATTAATTAATTAGGTACCAATTTTGGGCGTACGAGGGTGCTAACCCTTCCTCGTACATAACCGACTCCCGAACCCGCTTTTCTAAAATTTGTAGACCAAAATCATTTTTTTAGGTGACCCAATCACACCTTAATAAGAGATTGGTGGCGACTCCCAATTTTCATTTTTTTAAAGTCGACAACCTAAAATTTTTTTTTGTTTTTAAAAAACGGTTTCGACAGCTTGGCGACTCCACTGGGGACATTTTTTAAAAAAAGAGAGTCGAGCCACAAAGTTGATTAATTTTTGTCTTATGGTCGAGAAATTATTTTAAAAAAAAAAACTCATGACATCCTTTTGCATTCATTATCTTCTTGTTTAAATATTGTTTGCATTATACATTTCATGAGTTGAACAATTTTACCCTTTTAAGTGGGAGTGAGAAGTTATGCCTTCGTGAGGTTTTCACCTCCGTATAGGATAGTGGATCGCTTTCAGGATACATCGGTACTTATGCCTTCGTGAGATTTTCATCTCCGTATAGTCATAAGGAAAATGTGTCCCCCTGAGCCGAACTTGATCTATATGAGCCTATAATGGGTGAGGATCAAGGAATCTGCTGGTTCAGGTACCTTTGCTTTAGAGCCAAACCGCATATAATGAGCCTTAGAAGCTTGCCTTAGGTAGAATTACACTGAACCCTAGTAGATATCCTAATAGACGTTTTACTCTTATTGGATACTGACTCTTGTGTTTTATTTTTGTTTGCATGACATGGCATTTCATTTCATCATAAAAGGCGTCAGTTCAGATTCAGTTGCTAGATAAAAAGCTTGACATAGAAAAAGGGTTTCTTGATAAAGTGGAGGACAATGCGGCTGTCCGAACTTGGTCTGAAACAACGCAGCAAGAAAAGGGTGATAGCCTGGCCAATGGGTATGTATCGGAATTATGAGATTTTACTCGCACCAGTGTGACTCAAAACAATTTGCAGGAATTGAAAGAAATTTGGGATCAGTGGAATAATGAGGTTAGGCAGTTATTTTACGACAATTATGGGGACTTGTCTTATTTGCTTGATGTGAAGGTAAACAAACATTTGTTTCGAGCCCTCGCCCAGTTTTGGAATCTTGCTTACAGTTGCTTCACGTTTGGGAATGTTGATTTGGTACCTACGATATAAGAGTACGTGGCTTTACTCCGATGTTCAAAGTTCCAAGTGGATAGGGTCTACTCGAGAGTGATGAATGTGCCAACCTTTTCAAAGAAGCTGATAGGAATAACAAGGATGAGTGAGCAATGGGTCACTGCACGAGTTAAGCAAAATGGGGACAGCAAGTGCATTCCTTGGAGGAGCTTGAAGGATGCAATTCTCACCCACCCAGATGTAAGAAAGAGGTTAGATGTCTTCACCTTAAGTATATATGGCTTGGTTGTCTTCCCTAAAGCTTTAGGGCATGTGGATGAAGCAGACACCGATTTATTCGATCGGCTTGATAAGAGAGTTACACCGATTCTGGCAATTTTGGCGAAAACCTTCAGGTCATTGAGTGCATGCCGAAAGACGGGTGAAGGTAGATTTATTGGATGTGCGCAGTTTCTACTCGCATGGTTTCACAAGTCACTTTTAGAAGGTGGATAAAGTTTCGTATCGGGTTTTCTCTGAAAATTATTCATGACTAAAGGAGATAGTCGCCACGCCAAGGAGAGAAGACATTTCAGAGGAAAAATGGATGGCCATTCTTCAAAATCTTCAAGAGGAAGATGTTGAGTGGAGAGCTCCTTGGTTACTACCAGATGAGATCCTATATAGGTGTGGAAATTTCGATTGGGTACCTTTATTGGGTATTTGGGGCGCTGTCGGATATGCCCCATTATTGGTGCTAAGGCAATACAGGTCAAGGTAGTTTATACCTGCGACTCAAGGGATAGCTAATTGTGAATTTTCATACAAAGATGATGGTTATAGAAAGAAGATTCAAGAAATGTCCAATGCATGGAAACAGACTCGCCGAATGAAAAGGTTAGCTGTAGGGCCAATGACAACTCCTGAGTATTATGGATGGAGGGCTAGGAAGATTAATGATAACACACCCAAGATAAATCATGAGGACGGCCAGTCAATAGAAGAACATTTGCGAGTCATCCCTTCGGAATTAGAAATTGTAAGACAAGATTTTGAGAGGAAGAACGCGAATTTGGAGAAAATGATAGAGCAAATGGAGGCGGAAAAGACGAACTTGAGATTGGACATAGACGTTCAGAAGCTTGAGAATGAAAGATTGAAGAAAGAGAAAAACAAGGCTGATTAAGAACTGGGTAGTCTAAAGACGGATTATAAAAAGTTGCGTTTGTCAATAAGAACTGCTGGGCTAGGAAAGACATCAAAACAGTGGCAAGCAAAAATCCAAGAAGAAAAGGACAAGGCCGGTAGATGGGAACAGAAATTTCAAGAGATGCAAAGGCAAAACAAGGCTTTAGAAAATAGTTTATCAGAAAGTCAGAAGGAAAAGGGCGAGTTAAAGGATAGGGTGATCGTATTGGAAAAATCTCTTCGTCAGTATCGAAGCCGAAACTCTACAATAGAGTTGAAAGCAAGCTTGAGCAAGATTGAAGAAATGAAGGAAAGAATCGAAGAGCTAGAAATGATGCTGCAAAATTGTGAGATCCAGATCAAGCACTTGAAAGTAAACGAAAGTCGTAATAATGAACACCTCCACCACTTTCAGAGTCAAGTTAGGAGCAGAGATCATCTTATGGAGGAAGCCGTGGTCCAGATTCGAGAAGTAGCTGATTACGTACAGACTTTTGCATTGCAGGCTGACATGCTGAGTATGAAGTATGAATTAGAATCGGATCAGGGGCAAGAATTAGCTTTGTTACTTAGGAAGATTAGAGTTCTGGGTACTAGGGCAAAGTCTTATTTGTAATTCGCTTTATGTAAAGAGATTTGCTTTCTAGTAAGGTTTTCTTATATGGAATTGAATTAAAATTGACGTCTTTTTGCATTCATGCATTGCATTACTTCATATGCGTTTAAAAACATTAAATCATTCTAATTAATTCAAATCACTCCTCAGCTAATCTGGAAACCAACCAATCAACCAAACACTGCTATGGCACTCGATCCAAAACTAGAGACATGGACCAAAGGCTAGAACAGTTCCAGAAGGAAATGCAAGAGCAAATGAATGAGCAACTAGAGAAGGTTCAACAAAAGATGATGGATAAAATAATGGAATCTCAAGGGAGTATGATGGCTAAGTTGACTCAGTTATTGACTGGAGGAGTTGACAAAGGGAAGGGCTCGGTGCTCAACATTGAAGAAGGAGACAACGAGGGACCTGTTTATTCCTTAGGACTTACTTCTCAACAAGCGGGGATATATCCGTGCAAATCCTCCGTTACTATCAAGCCTCATGACGGTACTGAAACACCGATAAACTTTCAAGTTAGAGACAATCTTGCTAATCCTGTTATCCCTTGATTCGCACAACTAGGCTTTGACACACTTACTTTAAACACTAGGTTAACCTTGAGTTTTAGTGCCAAATCTGGTTTGTAAACACCTTGGCTTCCTCGCTTAAGAACTTTGAAAGGGTTCTTGTATCCTTGCCAAGCCAACAAGTTAGAATGAAAAACACTACCAAAGTGTTTGAGATGTACCTTATTGGCAGCATTTACTCGTATCAACTGTCTAGTTTGCATCACCACTTTATCACCAAAGTCTGATGCACAACCCACCTCTCTCATAGGTGGTAGCTCCACTAATAACTTAACAGGTTTCATATTAGTTTCATGGCCCACTAGCATTTCCAAAGGGGCTTCCTTAGCAGTTCGATCTATCGAGTCAATATTCCTCCCATACAAAACATCTTCAACTAGTTAGATTGCTGACGATACCTTGGTCCCAACCCTCATGTCTCAATTTATCAGCACAACACATCATGGTTGCGAATCATCAAAGATATGAATACAATCGGCAAAAGGAAAAAGACAAGTCATAATCTGGTCAAAGAAGTTCAAGCCAAGAACAAAATCGTAATCATCTAAGTGGATTACCTCAAAATCTTCATTGCCCTTCCACTCGTCAATTTGTAGCTCGACTCCTCGTGCTATTCCTATAGTAGAGACCTCTTTAAAATTTACCATCTTGATCTTATTATTTGATTTTCTAATCGAGAGATCAAGTTTGCTTGTGACTTTCTCCTATATGAATAAGTCTAATACCCTCATATCAACACGAGCACTCTTTCTCTAGCCTACGATATTAATGTCCACAAACATCAATCCTACCTTCTTGTTATTCTTCTTTGTAGGAATGTGTATCATTGACCCAAGTTTTGAAGTCTTACTCTCTTCAAACTATGTTTTCTCTCATTTACTGATCGTGGATAGTTTAGATCGATCTAGGCAGTCCTACAACCTATGCGGCCCACAACACAAGAAGCACTTCACTAGCTTCTCACTCTCCTTAGCTTTCTTGGCTTCGACAACCCTCACTATTAAACCAAGCCTCATAGCCTCTTCTTTTGACTCATTATCTCCTTTGATACCCGAAAACACGGATCTCTTCGGGCAGTTCCTTACCATATGCAAATCGTCGCAAAGGAAGCAATTTTTATTTTGTTCCCTTTCTCATTTTGGTTGTTGTTGGTTTTCCACTTCTCATTTATGGTTTCCCATTGTCATTTTTGCCACTATTACTGTTGTCATACTCATCATGTCCTTCATCTTCCCTACTATTGCCTTTCCTATTAGACTTGGAAGACTCGAACTTGTCTTTCCTCAGGCCAAGTTCAATTAAGGACTTCACTACCGTCATGGCTTTCATAAGTTCCTAGACTCCTCGGGGCTACAACTCATATTCGCCCATGGCTTCAGCCCATCCATGAAAGAGAAAAACATCTCTTTCTCGCTTAAATCATAAATTTAGAGTATGAGTTCACTAAACTACTACACACACTCCCTAATTGTGCCTCATTGCATAAGTCGACGCAACTTTTCTTGAGTCTCGTCTTCAACATACTCCGGGTAAAACTATGCCTTGAATTCCTTTTGAAACTCCACCCAAGTCCCAATTGCGGTTCCACCACGTCTCTTATTTGTGGACCTATGATGCCACAATAACAAAACAACATCAGTGAAATACATAACAACAATGTTTACCTTAGTAGCATTGTCCATGATTCCTTTGGCACGGAAATATTGCTTCATTCCCCACAAGAAGTTGCTCACATCGCTTGCAAACCTTGTCCCCGTAAACTCTTTTGGTTTCAAGACATTTATCTCACGATTGAGTGTTGCACCAACACTCCTCTACTCACGGCGGCTCGACACATAACAAACTCTCTCTCGAGCTTCTCAATTCTCGTGTTCAAAGCCCTTGTCATGGCCATTTTTTCCTCTCTTAAAGCCATCACTATGGCCTTGAAAGCATCGTTTCTTTCCGTGAGCTTACCCATAATGGAATTGAGCACCATTTGCATATTTTCCACATTGGAGTTGAGAGACTCCAACACAAAATCTTTAAGCTACTCCTTCATTGAGTCCAACTCATCGATACATCTCTCGACCACCTCGAGTGTCTCCCTCATATCCCTCACGGGCTTCTCAAGATTGATCACTTATCCTTTCAAAGTCGGCAGCATGTCCCTCAATCGGCTTGCTTTCCTAGCCCTCCCACGAGTCTCTATTGGCTCTATATGATTGGCAACTTCTTTCGACATCTCGAATAGTGTCTTCGTAACCTTAGTTCTGACACCAACTGTTATGGGGCTAGACTTTTCGTCTCACAATCTGTGTGGCCTTAGGAGATTCTTTTGCTTCAAATGCGCCTAAGTCAGCCTAACTTTCGCAAAATGAAGATTCTCGCAGAATTCCTCTAAGGCACCAAAAGAAGCTCAAAAGAGCATAATAGCCACAAAAAAGCAATGCACACAAGGTATTTGAGTAAATACTCTCAATATATTCTTTAACGCAAAAAATAGAATACAATGCATACAATAGACGATTACAAATGAGGGGGAGACTCTCGATTTATAGTTGAGCTCCCCAAAATCGACGGTATAGATTAAGTTACATCAACGGACGAGATTGAAGTCTATCTAGAATTAAAAGATTTACACAGTTTTCAAGATTACAAAATCAAATCTTCTAAAATTACTTTCCCTATTTACCAAGGTAGCCCTAATTTTTCATAATTGCTTCGTTGGGTCACTAAGACTGTACGTGGATGGGCTTCGTCACTTGTTAAATGAGCCCCATTTAATATGTAGATCTCCATGAGACACTTTTGTTGCAAAGCCTATGACTTGTGACACTAGCATATGGTTTAACAACAGTGATTCGCACAAAAAAAAATAAAAGAAAAGAATTTTGGACGTTGAACTCAATTTTTATTTGCAACAGTTACATTCATTTGTTTTTGGTAAGCTTAAAAATTGTAAATATGGAAGTTGAGTTAATTAGACAAGTATTTAATGGCTGCTTGTGGTCACAAAATGTAGATATGGTTTGACGTTAAAACTAAGGAAAATCAGAGCGAAACTTCCATTGTATTGAAGCTGGCAGGAAATTCGATAACTCAAGACTAATCAATTACTCCCTAATTATCCCTTTTCATTTTGTTTTAGTTAAATGTCATTCATAACGACTGAGTTAATTAATGGTTCAATAATTTAATATTTCCGTTATAATCTTTCCTTGTTTAATAGTGTGTTTAAAAATATTAAATTTTGATTTAATTCTTTAAAAATAAGTTTACTGCATTGCTATTATAAAATTGTCAATTGGTCAAAAACTTAGCTTTGATTTCTTGCCAAAACGTATCTATCCAAGGCTATTTAATTAAATAAACTAATAAAAACAAGCACTAGCAGTTGGTTTTAGTTTTATCCAAACTAAATAATGATGTATAATGTATTCATGAAGTCAAATACTAGGTGATGGTATCAAAGTTCACAATAAATAGATTAACTAAATTTAGGCTTAAATGAGGCATGAATTCCACAATAAATAAATTAATTAATTAAATTTAAGATTACTATGAATTTGGATTTTTTTTATATTAGGGCCTAAATTTCTTTTATATAAATTAGACTTTAAATTTGGTAATTGTTTTCACACTAAGCTTGAACTAAGCATTAATTTCAACATTGAGACTTAAAATTTTTTTGTCCAAATTAGTTTTTGAATTTGACAATTGTTTCCGTATTAAACCTTAAACTTTAAGATTTGAAGGATTAACTTAGATAAAAAAATTCAGATCCTAATATGAAAAAAAATTACCAAATTCAAGTCTCAAAATGAGATTTAACCCTAAAATTTATGTTTTGGTACATTAATCTAAATTTGTGCCCAAACATGGTTTAGGCCCATCCATTCATGCTTTTGCCCAAACCTTAAACCCAACGGAAAAAGAAACTTTACCATTTTCATCTCTTTCTCCAACTCTTCAGTGAACCGTCACAGTAACTGAAACGATCCCATTGTCGTTATGGCAGTTACTCTGAAAAGATTATCCTCAATTCCTCCTTTAATTTTCAGGAACTTTCCTCTTTCTACTCCTTCATGTTTTGGCTCTCTCTATAATTTCTCTGCGTCCTCAACTAACCAAACCGCATTCCCAAATAGCATGGTTAACTCCGGTCAGTTTCTATAGCATCTCAGCTGTTTGCTAAAATGTCTCAATGGATATGTATTGCTCAAATACTTACCGGTTAACTTTGCTCTTCCTTCATATTCTTTTTTCTGTCAAGACAGAAACTGGAGCTGACGTTGATGATGGCCAGGAGTTTTTAAAATGGAAAAATGGCGGTGGCCATTTTCATAAGTCAGCTTGTATTGATCCAACTGTGGTTATCGAGATTGGTGCGATAGTTCATCCGAAATCCGTTTTGGGTGCAAATGTTCATGTTGGTTCAGGGACTGCTATTGGCCCTTGTGTTAAAATCGGCCAGTTCACAAAGATTGGGTAAATCTTTCAATATGACATCCCATGTTGTGAACTTTGATGTTTTGCTTTAATTTTATGTTTATGGCCTCTTTGTTTCCTGATTGATTTATTAAACTTTGTTCAGGTATAATGCTGTACTTAGTAACTGCAATGTAGGTGATTCATGTGTAATCCATAATGGAGTTTGCATCGGTCAAGATGGTAAGGTCAGCTTCTTCTGAGCTTGAAAGTTATAAAAGACATCGGATTTATTCATTTGGTAGTTAATCCTCTATCAGAATGTCTACATATATCTCCTTTACTTCCTTACCTGTGTTATTGGACTATTGAAGTGTAATTTTGTACTGAAGTTGAATTTGTTTATCTAATTTTATTCATTGCAGGATTTGGATTTTTTGTCGATGAGGATGGCAACATGGTCAAGAAGCCTCAAGTTGGTGTTTATTGGATTTTAAGAATTACAACATTCACAACTAGAAAAATATCCTAACATGATCATATTTCTTAACAGCCTGAATGATTGGCCATAACTTGAAACATATATATACAATCTATTAGCTGTTAGAATAGTTGAAATTGTCTCTTATGCTACATAGGAACTTCTTTAAAACTTGCTTGTGTTTCGAGCACTACAAGGCATAACTTAGGAATTGTTTTATGATTAACATTTCTATTATCATTGAATTTATTCTTGTTGATTTAAAAAAGAAAAAAGGTAAAGAATTGCTGCTTGGGTATTTCAGATTTGTTGAACAAGTAAATTCATTTATTATTTTTTTCTGTGTTGTTTTTCCTCAGATTTTAAATGTTAGGATAGGGAACCACGTGGATATTGGAGCTAATACATGCATTGATCGGGGCAGGCTAGTTATCTATCAACTCTGAATGTTTTCCACTTCTAACTTGTTTCTGCATTCCTGAGCAGACCAATGTTGAATGAAAGTATATCACCTATTTGGTTGTGCAGTTGGAGAGACACAGTAATAGGAGACCATACAAAGATAGATAACTTAGTTCAGGTGGTGTTTTCTGTCTGACCTTGTTGATAGCCATACTTATGGTAATGCCCTTACCCAAATGCTGGCCATGCAGATTGGACATAATGTAGTTATTGGGAAAAGTTGCATGCTTTGTGGACAGGTCGGCATAGCCGGTTCAGTGATGTATGTTATTAGTACCCTTTAGTTCTTTTCTCCAGTTTTCCCTTCTAGTTTCTTATGTCTCTGAGTGTGCTCAAGTATGTGAACTTGATAAAATTTTCAAAATTTCTGGGAGTTGTGATCATATTTGGTTTCTGTACTGCCACAGAATAGGAGACTATGTAGTCTTAGGGGGAAGAGTAGCAGTGCGTGATCATGTCTCTATCATATCAAAGGTATTTACTTGATATTGAGAAGAAAAAGTTAATTCTTGCTTTGAGTTGTTGAGGGTCCTTTAAAATTTTATTTAGTGACACAATTAAGAGATCAGTATGACAATCAATTTGCATGTTTAGTTATTTAACATATATTAGCAAATGCCTGGCAAGAAAAAGGACCTATTGTTAAACTTTTCAGATTGTATACTAGCTCAAAGCTGTCTTGCTTACTGTATGTTTTTCCTTTGTCATTGATTTGATTATATCCCATTGTAATAGCTAAGGGAGTTAAAGGTTTAAATGCTTCCATGAAGGGTATGTTTCTAAATAAGTTAGTCATGCAGGTGCGACTAGCTGCTAATAGCTGTGTCACTAAGGACATCAGAGAGCCTGGGGACTATGGTGGCTTCCCTGCTGTAAGGATACATTTACATTCTCAATAACTTTGATCTGTTATCAATGTAGAACTATCGAGTAAAAACTCATCTGCCAAATTCTTTTTCTTGCAAAGCTGACACAAAAAGGGGCCTAAACATATTTGTGTTACTGCTTTGCAGGTTCCTATTCATGTTTGGCGAAGACAAATTGCTATTCAATGCCGGAGTTCAAAAAAAAGGAAATCCTAAGGTTTATTAAAAGCTTAGGTCATAGAATTACATATGATACTTGTCTTTCTAGTAGTACTTACTACGTTTACTTTTTTGAAATTAATTTGGAGGGAGGGGATAGTATGCTAACTTTCATTCTGTCAATATATTATATTTTTGGCTTAAACGATAAGTAGATGAGTCCTATGTTATGGACTCTTTTGTTGGCAAGACTTAGTGAAGCAATTGGCTGGAACTTACCTAAATGGAATATTAGTTACATAAGGATTCTTCTTTACAAATTCTTATGATTTAGTTGTTAAAGCATATATGAGCTGCAACTAGGTTAGGAAGATTAGTTTGAAATCCCTTAAATTGAGGGATTTGATTAGGATATTTTGTTTGATTATGATTTAGTTTCCTATTTTCCCCTCAGTAATCCCCTATATGATATCATGTATTGTGAAGGTGGATATAAGAATTTCAGAATCATTTTCTCCTTTAATATGGTATTAGAGCTTTAGGGAATTTTTTTTCGAATTTATTGTTCTTGTTTGCGCAACCTTCATTGTTGCCATTACAATACTATTTTAGCCTTCATCCCTGCCACTTATGCATAATTTTTCCCATTTCCTTATCAACCTATTTCAACCTTCATCATTGTCATTGTTGTGTAATTTTTCCCTTTTCTTCTCTCTATTTTCCATTCCTTCACTTCATCAACTAATTAGTACGAAATTGAAATCTGAAGAATTCAATTCGCCCATGAGCAATCTAAATATGAGGAAACCTTGATAATGAGTAGGTTAAATAATAAAGAAATTGAGAAGCTCGTTGGGGTCTCTTGAGAAACCTTTTGGAACATCTTGTTCTTTATCCTTTTCAAGTAAACGTTCATTTACTTTTTCCATGAATGCCTCAGAAAAACTTTATGGTAACTCTTGGATGATAGACTTCGGAACCACATACCATATGTCCCCAACATCTCAATTCTTCCATTCCTATACCCCATGCGCGAGCAACAAAAAAAAAATTGTAATGATCAATATCTTTTTAGCTACTGTTGCAGGATTCAGAGACATACATATCGCACCTATTTTTGTCCTTAAAAGTGTCTTCTATGTACCAATATTGTTGGCCAATCTTATCTTCATTCAAAAGCTTATGATCTCAAAAGTCATGCTAGTTTTTTCCCTTCTTATTGTGCCTTTCAAGACCTAGGCATGGGGAAGACGATTGGGCTTGCTAAGGGGAGGTGTGGTCTTTATCACCTTGAATCATCTTAGAAAATTAGAAATAACTTATCTCTATCCTTTCTTAGTTCTTCAAATAAAGTTACCATTTGGCCGTATCACCTACGCCTAGGTCATCCATCTTTTAGGGTTTTAAAGGTCATATTTCCTCTCTTTTTTTCCAAGGATTAGATATTGGTGAGTTTGATTGTGATATTTGTGAATTGGCAAAACACATTTGTGTCTATCTTCCTATTAGCAACACAAGAAGTTCTTAGCCTTTTTCATTAATACATAGTGACATAAGGGATCCTTCTACCATACCAAATGCTTTTGGGTCTTGTTGGTTTGTATCTTTAATTGGTGATTATTCTCGAGGTACATGGCTCTTCTTCCTTAAACAAAAATCTGACTTCAGCATTATTATTCCTAATTACCACTCAATGGTTCAAAACAAATTTAGGAGTTAGAATAAAAAGCTTTAGTACAGACAATGCTAAAGATTACTTCAACCAAAATTTTCCACTATACTTTCAATCATAGGACATTAAACATGATTTATCTTGTGTCATCATATCACAACAAGATGGGTTAGCTGAAAGAAGAAAAAAGGCATTTACACAACAACGCTCGTATTTTACCCTTTCAAGTGAATGTTCCCAAGTCCTTTTGGGGGTAAGTTGTTCTTAATGCCACGTACATGATAAATAAACTTGTTTAATGTGTATTAGACCCCTAAAAAAAGTCCCATAGAACTCAATAGTTTTTAGTTGCTTTTGAACCTCAAATGGTCTTTCACTTTGAGTATTTGGGTGTATTACCTTTGTTCATTCCCAAAACCAACATAGATAAAAACTAGATCCTTAAGCCATCAAATCTATCTTCCTGGGTTACTCACCCGCCCTAAAAAGATACAAGTGATATAATCCTTCATAAAAAAATGTTTACATCTTTGTTGATGTCACCTTTGTAGAAAATGCACCTTTTTTTCCTCTAAGTCCTATCTTCGGGGGAAAATTTCAATGATGGAAGATAGCACTTTTGAGTTTTTTGAATAATTTTAAACCCTCGATCTTCCTTCAACTTGTGTTGTTAAACCCGAGTCCTCTAAACCTATCACTTTCAAGTCGCCTAAATCTCGTGCTTTTGAACCCAGGTCCTCTAAAGTTACCAATTATGAGCCACTTGATTCTCGTGTTGTGAACTTGAGTCCTCTAAACCTATCACTTCTGAGTCACCTAATCCTGCCTCTGAACTTGTGTCATATTCCCTACCAACTAGCGTTGCTCATAATCTTTCACAATTCTTATGTGTATTTAAGGAGAAATATCATTTTAGAACTGACACAAGTTTAAGAATCCAACTCAAGCTCTGGGAATGAAATCATGGTAAGATTTAACCCCCTCCCCCTTTATACACACAAACTCTTGAAAAATCTATTGAACCAACAGATGACCTTAACCTCCCTATTGTTGTTAGAAAAGGTAGCAAAGAGTGCACTAAACATCCACTTTATCCTTTATCTTATTATGTCTCCTTGTAGCACCTATCACTAGCCTACAAGATGTTCATTGTTTCTAAGCCATTGTCAAGAAGAGAATGGATGGATGCCATGAGAGAGGAGATAAGTGCTTTAGAAAGAATAAAACATGGGAAATTGTTGGGTGTAATCCAATCTCTACCCCTAATAGTTCCAAATCTTAAGTTGGGAGGAGCTAAAGAATAATTAATTGTTGATAAAATGATGTATCAAAGGTTAGTTGGTAGGCTTATATATCTTTCTCATACTTGACTAAACGTATCTTACTCAATGAGTGTAATAAGTCAATTCATGCATGATTCAAAAGAACCTCATCTTCAAGCTGCTTATAGAGTGTTGCATTACTTGAAGTGGGATTTGGGGAAACGAATCTTGTTCTAAAAAAGTGATACTCTTAATCTTGAAGGTTACACCGGTGTTGACTATACGGGTTCCCCAGTGTATAAAAGAGAAATTTTAGGGTATTATACTTTTCTTGGAGGTAATCTAGTAACATGAAGGAGCAAGAAACAAAATATTGTGTTAAGGTCATATGAGAAATCAAAATTTAGGGTTATTCTGATTTAAACTACTATGGCTATAGATTATTCTAGATGATCCAAGAGTCAAATTAAAAGGTCTTATGAAGCTCTATAATGACAATAAACCAACTATCAATATTGCAAATAATCCTATACAACATGATAGGACAAAACATATTGAAATTGATAAACATTTCTTCTAAGAAAAATTAGATGATGGGATAATATGCATGTTATTTGCTTAATCAAAATTTCAATTAGCAAATGTCTTAACGAAAGGGATGAACAATTCAAGTTTCCATGAGCTTATATCAAAGCAGGGAATTGAAGACATCTTTTCCTCAACTAGAAATGTAGTGCTAAAATGCATGAGTGAGGGATTTGATTAGATATTATTTGATCAAGATATTTTTTTATATTATTTAGTCTTCTATTTTTTCCTTTGTGATGATGTAAAGGTAGATGGATAAAAATTTCAAATTTATTTTCTCCTTATATTGGTATGAATTACAATTTTTCATGATTTTCTAATTGAAACATTATAAACCTCTAATTAACAGAGGTAATTTTCTTATTAATAAGATTAAGAATGGTGTAACACCCCTAACCCCAAACTGTCGCCAGAACAGGGTTACGAGGCATTACCAGACATATCAAACAATTTGCGGATAATTCATAATAAAATAACATTCGTAATATAATTGTATAACTAAGTCCATGTAATAAACTTTTGAAATCCAAAACGTGAAATAAAAGTGAAATGAAACTCGTTCAAGTACTCTAAATTTTTTTTACCCAAATTTCGGCAGCATTTCTGCTTCTTTTCACATAAAACCCCCTGCAATTAAAAACCATATCATTTCCAATCACAACCAATTCAACCAATTCATTTCACATTCTCAATTTCTATTCCAAATACCTTCTAATCAACTTAATCAACATAATATCAATTTAAATTTAACAATATACTAAATTAAATAAAAATAATTAAACTTCTTTCATTTTAATGCATAAACTTATAATACTAACATTTTTTTAACCATTTATATTAAAAATATAATAAACTTTATACACATCCTATGTACATGCCACATTATCAAAAGAAAATATATTTCACCAAAAGTTTGCTGAAGTCGGGTCTGGCTTTGAATGCTGGTTCAGTACTTGACTTCTACAATCTGCGCACGGAAACAACCGTACGCTGAGTATGCATATACTCAGTGTTATCACTATAATTCAATTTATAATTAAATACATTAAATCACACACATACTTTTTATTACAATTATCACTACTAATAAACAATTCAATCTTTTTATATTATCAATTAATTATATATATAAATATCATTCTTATTTCTTTATTTCAAATTTCACTTTTCACATATACTATATCATTCGAGATTAGTTTTATCAGTAAATTTATTTCATTTATCCCTATTAACTTGACTCGGACTTGGCGGATACACGGATTCCAACCAAACACACCAGTAGCAGTAATCAGTAACGGTAATAGTATTCGACATACAAAGTGCCGAATTGGTAACGGTAACAGTAATAGTAACAGTATTCGACACACAAAGTGCCGAATTGGTAACAGTAACAATATTCAACACACAAAGTGCCGAATCGGTAACAGTAATAGTAGTCGGCACATAAGTGCCTGATCAGTAAGCCGGTAAATACCCCGTACTCTTCCATATCCTATGGCATGCCAACTATATCCGACTAGCCCAACTAGTTAATAGGGTATTTAATTCACTTTTCAATACAATTTCCATCTTAGTTCAGTATCAATTATAAATTCCTTATTTCGATCAGTTTCACAGTATTACAGTAAATTATTACTTCAGTAATTTCACAATTCAATGCATTATATATATATATAACAATATTCAGTATTTTCACAATTCACTCAGTACTCAAAACAATATCCAGTATTCCAATAAATCAGTTCAGTATTAGTTTCAATTTCAATACCATATTATAAATTTATCATTTATTAAACACTTACCTTAAGATACTTACCACACATAATTAGCAAATTAAATACTTAATAATAATAAAGTTTGAATTATAGTGATACAAACCGTGATTCTCGTGTCTATTCCTCGTCCACTTTTTCTTTTCCTTTCTTCGTGGATGCCTCGGGTGCGATATTAGCTACGAAAAAAATTAAGATAATTTTCATAATCATTAATACAATATAATTTAACTACTGAAATTTTTATCTAACTTTTACTTTAATTCTAATTTAATCCTAACTAAACCTATATATTTTTCTTTCTCAATTCATACCTTTTTACTACTTAATTTCCTATCAAACTCACATTTAACTATCTAATCTTTATCATATTTTCATAATTTCGAATTTATTTCAATTTAATTCCTAAAATTCAAAACTTATAGTTTAGTTTACAATTCAATCCTTTATTCAATTCCAATTAAAATTTCTATCAAATAAACCCTCAATTCCATCATTTATTCAGCATAAACCCTACTCAAAAAAAATCTATCAACTTTCAAAATTTCAACTTAAATCCAAGAGTATTTCACTCTAGGATTCCAAAAATATCAAATTTAAAAGGAAAGGACTTGATTAAACTTACCTTTAAAGCTTTAAAGCCTTAAACCCAAATTTTTCCTTTCTTTCTCTTTTTCTTTTTCTTTCTTTCTTTCTCCCCTGTTTCTTCTCTGTTTCGTCTCCTTCTATTCGGTTTCTTTCTTTTCTTTTGCTTTGTTTTATTTTACTTTATGTTTAATTAATTAATTATAAGTATTACAAATGTATGTATTTTATTAATACACCTGTATTAAATCATCATCATACACTCGTCTTTATTTATTTTGTTTGTCAAATAAAAATCTCATAATATAATTATTTAATTAATTAATATCTTTTACTTAAATTTTAAGTAAATAATAATTATAATACAAGTGTGTATATATATATTATTACACTTGTACCATCTTTTCACCATACATTTGTCTTAATTTTAATTTATTCCATAATAAAATAATATAATTAATATAAATTACCATTTGAATAAATAATTACAATAATTATATACATATAATAATTATATATAACTTAAACAAAATCTTGGATTTAATGCATATATGACGCCTCTTTTCATGTAAATGGCTTAATTGCCATTTTTAGTCCCTATTATTTTCTTTTAATCTATAATTAAACTTTCACTTCTATTGCAATTTAATCATTTTTCCTAATTATTCTTAATTAGACTAAATTCACTTAATTAATACCTAATTAATCACACAACTAGTCTCGTAAATACTTCTAATAATTATTTTCGAACTCAATTCACTAAGACGGAGGCCCGATAATACACACACTTTTTCGGTGCCCACGGATTTTGGGTCGTTACAAATGGAGCTCTTCTAACAAGGTCTAAGGTATCAATTTCTTTTGATGAGTTGAATTTTCTTATTAAGTTTCTCTAAAAACAAGAATAAGGAGCTAATCCCTAATTCAATCAAGATATAATTGTGCATCATTAATGACTTGATCCTTGTCTAGGGAATCTAATAATTTGACGTTAGATCCAAACACCATGGGTGATAAAAGAACATGTGAGAAATTGGAGGCTTCAATCCAAACAACTATCTTGGAATCCGAAGTCAGGATGGAAGTTAGGAAGCACCAACTAACACCAATTGAAAGTTCTCTTTCAACTTTCAAATTTATTGTGTAACAAATAATAAGACAGGAATTGATAAATATTGTGTTGGTCAACTAGTCATGTTGAAGGCAAACAAAAATTCTTGATGACAAATAATGAACTTGGTAGTGGCAACTATACTGGAAGAACAATACCACACTTCACCAAGTTAGATTTCCCAATTTAAGATGGGTTTGAGGAACCTTTGATATGTTTTCTCCAATGTTAAAATTATTTTACCAACCAACAACATTTATAACAAATCAAGTTAGTCTAGTAGTTTTCCACTTGTTTGGGGAAGCCCAATTATGGTATTATAAAATCAAGCAATAAAAGTTAGATATCAATTTATACAAATTTACTTAGTTTTAAACATTGCATTTTGGCCTTCCAGTATGATGTAACATTTTTGAGGACCTGTTAATTTAAGGCAAACAAGTTATGCGTAGGAGTATCAATGACTTTTTTTTTTTGAATTGACTAACAAGTATTTTATTCACTACTAGACTAGTTGACTCCATTAATTTGGATGTAGAGGTGTAGCTGTTGACAAACCTTGTGCAAGCCATAAGCTTGGCCAAGGATTTTGAGAAAAAAAAAAGGAAATAGATTCTTGCGAGTTCACTTTGCAATTTCAAAACAGCATCCAGGATGGTCATCGAATCTAATAACTCAACAACTTCATCTCCAAAATTTGTCACTAAGGAAACACAGTTCAACTAATTCTTGAGTGTTTCTTCTCCATTTATTATGAAATTAATAAGGGTAGAAATGACAAAAATGCAATTCAAGAGATTATGCTATAATTATGAAGAAGTATTTGTTCAAAGGCATCAATGTAAGAAGCTATTTTCAATAGAAATTGAATGCAAAATAGACCAACCTATTCAAGGAAAACTTATAGAACCAACCACCTCTTTACATACAATAATAAAGAAACAAGGGTTTAATACAATGCAATTGTAGGCTATGATAATAATCATGCCTTACTAAGTTTGGTTGATTTTGGAAGCACCACAATTTCATTAGCTCTATTACTTCTACCATATTGGGATTCAACATCCATCCTTCAATCTAATCTATCGATTTCAATGGCAAAAGGAGAGAAAGTTTCTAGTGTCAACACATGTTGGGTTACGCAAAATTCATTATTAACCATCCATTTCTTGATGACTTCTTTGTGATTATATTTGATGGTTTTGATATTGTTTTAAATATCAAATGACTACAAATGTTGGGGCTAATCATATGAGATTTTAAACCTAAGCTATAAATTTTAACATGGACAACTCTTTCATAATGTTTTATGGGTAGCTTGCATTTAACCAATTACAATGCCATTGGCTTTAGGCCTTAACTTTATTGAAGGAATTAGACTAATTAATGAGAAAATTCATTGATTTATTTCATAAACCAGAAGGGCTGACACTATTGCAGAGTTGTGATCACTGCATACGCTTACGACATAAAACAAGACGAATAGTGACCTTATTGGTATCCATATTTACAAAACGGATGAAATTGAAAGCTAATTTGAATATATGTTGCAATAAGGAATTGTTTACTCATTCTAATCTCATTTTCTCGTCTCTAGTTTTATTGGTCCAAAAGTATGATGCATATGATGATTTTGTTTTAATTATAGATATCTCAATGCAAGGACCATCAAATACAATTTTTTTATTATCGTGGTAGACAACCATTGGATGAACTTTATGAAGCTTAATTTTTCATTAAATTAGACCTTTGTTCTAGATGTTTGACCAGCAAATACAATTTTTTTATGATCATGGTAGACAATCATTGGATGAACTTTATGAAGCTTAATTTTTCATTAAATTGGACCTTTGTTCTAGATTTTTCCTAAAGTTTATGGATTAAAAAGATTGCCCTTCGCATACAACATGACCATTTTGAATTTCTAGTCATGTCGTTTGGGCTTACCAATGCCCTTTACGTTTCAAGCATTAATGAATGAGATATTTTAGCAGCACTTATGTCACATTGTTTTTAATGCTCACCCACTAAGCACTTTGGTCGTGGATTGTTGGAACTTAATCAACGAGGGTTGGGTTATCGAAGTCAAACATACCTTTAGAGAAGGCAACAAATGTATAAATCATCTCGTAAATATGGTGCAGAACAATAGTGTTGGTCTAGTCTTATTAGATTCTTCGCTATTGAGCATTACCCCATTACTATAAATTGATGCTTATGGTAGAGGTGAACTTCATTTGTAATTCTTTTTTATCCTCTTTGTACTAAAAAAATATGGAACATTTGCTACACCTAAAAATTATGTTTGATTTTCAATGAATGCATTATTTTAAAAAAAAAAATCTAAACACTCCTTTAGTGAAACTCAAGTTGCATATTTGGGCCATATCATTTTAACTACCGTTGCATCTATCGATCCTATAAAATTTTTGGCTATTTCCACCTGACCCCAACCTAGTAAACTACATCATTACATGGTTTTCTTATTCGGTTAGGTATTATTGAAAATTCATCATGAATTATGGCCAAGTTGCAACTCTAGTGACTAGTATGATCAAACAAAATGCTTTTTAATGGACAAATACAAGGTGTTGTTGCATTTAACGCTCCAAAAAGGCTTTAATTGTTGCTTTAAAGATACAAATGTCAAATTTAAGGAGAAACTTGTGATAGATTGTGATGTTTTGAGAGGTGAAATTGGACTTGTCCTTTAACAATAAAGTCACTTGGTTGTCTTTTTCAGCTAAAATTTGTCAAAATGTCATTTAAAGTTAGCTTCTTATGAATGGGACTTGATCAGGTTGACTAAGGCAATCTAACATTAGCGCCTTCATTGTGACGATACTCATTTCTTTTTGAACCAACCTCTACATCTTTTGTTAGAATTAAGTCACCCGAATCCTTATTTAAATAAAATATTGTGGTAAAATAAAATAAAAGTAAAATCCCTATAGAATTATGCTTCTTTTATTTTATTTTAGAATAAGGTTTTTTAAACCTTATTAAACTCTATCTATTTGATATTGATTAGAATAAGGTGTGTCACTACTATTAGAATATGGTTCTACAAGCCTATAAATAGACATAGTCTACTCCTCTTGTAATTAATTTGAATTCAACATAGTGAATTTTCTTCTCCTCTGTCCATGGTTTTTTCCCGAAAGGGTTTCCACGTAAAATCTGTGTGTTCTTTATTTTTATTTCTACTTCTATTTTCTTTGTGATATATTGTCATTACTGATATTCTATTTTTACAAATTGGTATCTGAGCATCTGGGTTGTTCATCTCAATCACGGTAATGGCGTTTTTGAAGTATGAAATTCTGCTGTTAGATCGCAACACCAGATTTGCGTTGTGGTAGATAAAGATGTAGACAATTCTTACACAGGTAGATTTAGAGGAAGCCCTGCTAGGGGTAGATAAGATGCTTTCAACATTGACAGAGGAAGAGAAGAAACACAAGGATCGAAAGGCGTTAACACAATTACATCTGCATTTGTCTAACGAAATTTTGTAGGATGTGATGAATGAGAAGACCGCCGCTGGATTATGGAAGAGGTTGGAACAAATATGTATGTCAAAAACTCTAACTAGTAAGTTGCATATGAAGCAGCGTCTTTATGCTCATCGTTTGGAGGAATGTGCGTCTATGCTCGAACACTTGACAGTATTTAAAAAAATTCTTTCAAATTTGGAGGCCATGGAGGTTTAGTATGATAAGGAAGATCTAGAGTTGATTCTACTTTGTTCGTTGCCCCCGTCTTATTCAACCTTTAGAGATACAATTTTATATAGCCGCGAATCTCTCACAGTTGCTAAGGTTTATGATTCTTTAACCTCGTATGATAGGATGAAGCATCTTGTGGTTAAAACCGACTCTCAAGGAGAAGCTCTCATTGTTCGTGAGAGATAAGATCTGAATGCTGATGATGATCGTGGAAGGACACAGGAACGGAATCCTCGCGATAAATCTAAGGGTAGATCGAAGCCTTCAAATAGAGGTAAAACTTGTAACTTTTGCAAGAAGAAATGGCACATTAAATCTGAGTGCTATAAGCTACAGAACAAGATCAAAAGGGACGCTGCGAATCAAAATGGAAAACAAAAAAAAATTTGGTAAGGCTGATGTTGTAGAAGACTACAACGATGGTGAACGTCTAGTCACTTTTGTCAACAATTTTAAAGTGAGCGAGAAGTTAATCCTTGATTCGGGCTGCACCTTCTACATGAGTCCCAATCGGGATTGTTTTAAAACTTATGAAACAGTATCTAAAGGTATTATTTTGATGGGAAATAATGCTTCATGTAAAATTACAAGAGTTGGAACAATTAAAGTTAATATGTTTGATGGAGTTGTTAGAACACTTAGTGACATATAACATATTCCAGAATTAAAGAGAAATTTAATTTCGTTGAGTACACTTGATTCAAAAGGGTACAAATACACAGTTGAAAGTGGGGTTTTGAAGATTTCCAAAGGTTCTCTCGTTGTGATGAAAGGGCAGAGAAAGACTGCTAAATTATATGTTTTGTAGGGTTTTACTGTTACTGGTGATGTAGCTATCACATCCTCTTCCTTTCAAATGATGATATTACTAAAATTTGGCATATGCGCCTAGGGCATATGAGTGAGAATAGCATGGCAGAATTGAGCAAAAGAGGACTTCTTAATAGTCAAGGAATTTGCAAACTGAAGTTCTGTGAGCACTACATTTTTGGGAAGCAAAAGAGAGTTTGATTCACCAGAGGCATCCATAACACGAAAAGAACGTTGGAGTATATTCATTCTGATCTGTGGGGGCCATCCAGAGTGCCTTCGAGAGGTGGAGCTAATTATATGCTAACTTTTATTAATGATTTTTCCAGAAAAGTGTGGGCGTTCTTCCTGAAACAGAAAAGGGATGTGCTTTCCGCATTTAAGTCTTGGAAAACCATGATTGAAAAATAGATGGGAAAGCAAATAAAATATCTCCGCACAGATAATGGCTTAGAGTTCTGTTCTGATGAGTTTAATGAACTGTGCAAGTTAAAAGGGATCGTGAAACACTTGACAGTTCGTCATACTCCATAGCAAAACGACGTTGCAGAATGATCATGGAGAAGGTTCGATGTATGTATTCAAATGCCAACTTACCAAATTCATTTTGGGCCGAAGCAGCCTCTACTGCATTTTTTTTATCAACCGATCTCCATCCATTGCCATTGAGAAAAAAACTCCACAAGAGGTATGGTCTGGTAATCCTGCTGACTATTCTAATTTAAAGATCTTTGCTTGTCCTACGTATGCTCATGGTGATAATGGAAAATTGGAACCGAGATCCATTAAATGTGTTTTTCTTGGTTATAAAGCTGGTGTAAAAGGGTATAAGTTATGGTGTCCTAAAAATAGAAAAGTTGTGATTAGCAGAGATGTGGTTTTTGATGAAACTGTTATGCTACCTAACTTATCTCTTAAAGACTCTCCCAATAAAGAAAATCAAAAGCAAGTGGAGCATCAGATTAATACAGAATCTACAATAGAGTCAACTATTGAAGCCAGTACAAAAATTCAAAATAGAGTTGCTTCTTCACCATAGTACTCTATCGCCAAAAATAGAACTAAAGAGAAATTAAACATCCAAATAAATATGTCGAGACTGATTTATTGCTTACGCTTTAAATGTGGATGCTTGTTATGCAAGAGGAGATGGAATCACTACACAAAAATAAAACATGGGATCTTATGAAACTTCCTAAAGGTAAAAAAGTTGTTCGTTGTAAATAGGTGTTTAAGAAGAAAGAGGGGACTCCAAGAGTTAAAGAACCTAGATATAAAGCAAGGCTTGTTGCAAAGGGTTACAGTCAAATTCCAGGAGTGGACTTCACAGATATGTTCTCTCCAGTTGTGAAGTATAGTTCGATTCAAGCTTTGCTTAGTATTGTGGCCATACATGATTTGGAGCTTGAGCAGTTAGATGTAAAAACTGTATTTTTGCATGAAGAACATGAGGAGGATATTTACATGCAACAGCCAGAGGGTTTTACAGTCTCAGAAAAAGAGGACTATGTTTGCTTGTTGAAAAAGTCCCTTTACGATTTGAAATAATCACCAAGACAGTGGTATAAGAGGTTTGATTCCTTTATGACTTCTCATGATTTTAAAAGAAATAGCTTTGACAGTTGTGTTTACTTTAAGAAAAACAGTAATGGTTCTTTTATGTATCTACTCCTTTATGTTAATGACATGTTGATAGTAGCAAAATATAAAGGAGAGATAAGAAATGTCAAAGCCCAACTAAGTGAAGAATTTGAGATGAAAGATTTGGGACCAGCAAAGAAGATACTTGGTATGGAGATTTTCAGAGATAGAAAAGCACGTAAATTGTACCTAAGTTAGAAGGGGTACATTGAGAAAGTTCTTTGCAGATTCAATATGCAAAATGCTAAGCCTGTTAATACTCCTTTAGCAGCCCATTTCAGACTTTCATCAGCTTTGCTCCATAATCAGATAATGAGATTGAGTACAAGTCACATGTTCCATACTCTAGTGCAGTGGGATCTCTCATGTATGCCATGGTTTGTTCACGTCCAGATTTATCATATGCAGTTAGTGCAGTTAGCAGATACATGACAAATCTCAGTAAAGAACATTAGAAAGCAGTTCAGTGGGTTTTAAGATACTTACGAGGTACTATCGATGTTTGCTTACAGTTTGAAAGAACTAGAAATGGAGTCATTGGGTATGTTGATGTTGATTTTGCTGGAGACCTCGATAGAAGAAGATCTCTCACAGGTTATGTCTTTACAATCGGAGGTTGTGCAATCAGTTGGAAAGCCACTTTGCAAACCACAGTCGCTTTGTCTACCACTGAAGTTGAGTACATGACAATTACTAGGCTTATAAAGAAGCTATTTGGTTGAAGGGACTCTTTAGTGAACTCAATGAATACCTTCAAATCAATACAATATTTTGTGACAGTCAGAGTGTCATCTTCCTTACAAAAGATCAAATGTTTCATGAGATAACAAAATACATGAATGTTTGGTATCATTTTGTTCGTGATATTATTGCTCGTGGTGATATTGTTGTGAGCAAAATAAGTACTCATGAAAATCCTGCAGATATGATGATTAAGTCACTTCCTATAACCAAGTTTGAGCATTGCTTAGACTTGGTTGGTGTTCATTGTTAAAGATAAACCCTTAAGGGGTTTTACGGAAGAGGTGGAGAACTTGTTCGTTGAGAGTTTGCAATGAAGAATTTGTTCATTAAGAATTCGTGTCAATGTGGAGATTGTTAGAATTAAGTGACCTGAATCCTTATTTAAATAAAATAATGTGGTAAAATAAAATAAAAGTAAAATCCCTATAGAATTATGCTTTTTTTATTTTATTTTAGAATAAGGTTTTTTAAATCTTATTAAACTCCATCTATTTGATATTGATTAGAATAAGGTGTTTCACTCCTATTAGAATATGGTTTTACAAGCCTATAAATAGACATAGTCTACTCCGCTTGTAATTAATTCGAATTCGACATAGTGAATTTTCTTCTCCTCTGCCCGTGGTTTTTTCCCGAAAGGGTTTCCATGTAAAATCTATGTGTTCTTTATATTATTTCTATTTTTGTTTTCTTTGCGATATATTGTCATTACCGATATTCTATTTTTACATCCTTAAATATTTGTTAGAACAAAAGTTAACAATTTCCTCGTAAAAACATTGGATTAGTAAACTCATAAGTTTTAACTTTTATGAGGAATACAAAATTAGGCACTTGAATGCAACTACATATGCTTTATTTAAGGCATGAGGACAATATTAGGTTCATTTATGTTATTTCTATGTCTCATGTTTCCTTACTTGATGAGATAAGGGTGGATATACAACAATCAAAGGTTCCTCAAGGCATTGTGTCCAATATAGAATCAGGGCAATTAGGTATGGACTAGGCTATTAAGGACAACTTTATTTTCTACAAGAATCATGCATATCTTTTGCCTACATCTCATGTTGTGGATTCCATTTTATCTAGTTTCCATGACATCACTCATTAGGGAGTGAAGAAGACTTTGTAGTGCAACCGTTGATATTTTTATTGTGCTTGAATAAAGAATGTAATCCATAATTATGTTATTTCTTGCAAAGTTTATCAGCAGAATAAGGTTGAATAGTTGAGTCCATGGGCTTATTTCAACCCCTATCACTGTCAAATCAAGTTTAGGCTGACCTTTTTATGGACTTTATTGATATGCTACTAAATTGACATGGAAAAACATTCCTATTCATGGTGGTTGATTACTTTTCCAAGTATGCTCATTTTATTGCCCTCTCTTATCCTGATGATATTCTTTCTTTAGGTCAGTTTTTTCTATCAAGTGGTTCATTTGCATAAGTTGCTCGAACACATTGTTAGTAACCAAGATCTTACTTCACTAGTACTTTTTTTATTCATTTTTCACAATGAAATTTCAAGTTATTTATGGTTATACTCCTCCACAATTGCTCTCATATATGTTGGTTTGTCTAAGGTTGATGTTGTGGACCAATCATTAATAGCTCATGATGAGGCTTTATGATTCATATATGCAAAACTACAACAAGCCTAGCAATGCATGAAAACAACTGATGATAAAGGGTATTGGGATGTTGATTTAGTTTGGTTCCCTTATTTGGCTTCTTTTGCACCCCTATTGCCAACAGTCTTTCATTAGTCTTGTCATGCCCCGAATCGAGGCATAACAGATGTTGCACATTCGAATGATATAATCTCATGAATACGCAATGTTATCACTAATTAACTAAAATTTAAGTAAAATAAAATATTTAATATAAAATCAAAGGGTCATAATCTCATTAAACTTTTATAATTTTTGTAAAAAAAAAAGTTTCAAGATATGTAGTAGACTAATAAAGTCCAAAAATATAACTTAAGCTTCTTTAATAGTATTGAAAGTTTAAAAATTTTAAAACTTCTTGAAATCTCTAAAGAAATATAAAAATTATAAAATCGTCACTATCTAGACTTCCGCAATCACGATCGAAATCTAAACCTGTAAAATGTTAAAGGAAAGCATGAGTATAACTACTCAATAATTAATTAATTTCTAGTCGGTTGGGTTAAGCAAGCACAAAAGTATTTAGGTCAAAATGTTTGATTAAAGAACATGTATAACAAAATTTTGGGTAATCTCATCATATTTCAAAATAAATTTTCATCTAATAAACATAAAGAAATAAAAACGTAATTTCTAAGCATTTATAAAGATAAATATAGGTAATTCATCTCCTTTTACAAATTATGACCATTTTTACCTTGGTGACAGATATAAAAAAAACCATAATTACCCTAGTAGCATGGGTTGAAACAAAAATCCCTACTCTAAATTAGTGGCACGATTGAAAACGATTTCTAATAATAATAAAAAATGTCTATATGGCCAAAGTTTATCCCTTATTGGTAGGATCAGAACATAGTGTTCACGAGAAAATTCATAAATACAAAATAATTAGATTACCCATAATGTGTCTTAAACATGTACAAAAATTTATTCAATATATTAAAACATAATTCAATAACATTTTTCTAAAAACATATTCTATATACCAAGACATAATTCAACACCACATATATCAATAACTCAAATTCAATAATGTATTTCTCAAAAATAGATCATGAAAATAAATTTAAGTATGAAAGCATGAATTTCAATAACAAAAATATAATTATGGCAATTTAAGAATCATACTTGCATGCTTAATCCAATCTTCATAAAGCATGGATAAAATTTATATATATTGTACATAATGTAAAACTTTAAGAATGATTTTTGGGAGTTCAAAGTAGAAGGAATATTGATCACTTACTTGATTAGCTAAACCAAGACTTGAGAGGCGATCAAGAAAACCTCCTAGTATCATAAATTTTAATAATGATATTCCCAAATCAAAATTTAACCAAGATTTTATAAATTAAAACAAACGAAATCTCGCTGGTCATATTAAGATATTATGGTCACGTGGCGATCATTATCAATGTTTTTCACATTTGAACTGGTAATTGAACTGATTAGATAATTGATTTTCGATTAAATTAATGCGATGAGTCCGACTGCGAGTACAATTGGTTCAAATGTGAAAATAAATAAACATTTAGATTAGATATCACTAATAATGAGTTGCATCAAAAGTATTTCCTATTCGATTTTGCTTAATGGGATTCAAGGTTCAAATTTTAAGCCGACCAGAGGATTGAGACAAAGAGATCTTCTAAGTCCTTATTTGTTCATAATTTGCGCAGAGAGGTTCTCGAAATTACTGAATATCGCTAAAAGGGACAGAAAAATTGGTGGGGAAAAGATAGGAAAGGGGTCTTTCAATAAACCATTTATTTTTTGCAGATGACAATATTCTCTTTGGGGAAGCTTCACTAGGTAGAGCAGCAACAATGGAAACAGTGGTGAACGAATATGAAAACATTTTAGGTCAACTTGTGAATTTTGATAAATCGTTAATTTATTTCAATAACAATGTTGATAATGGGGTCAAGAGCCAGGTAGGAAATATTTTAGGGGTACGAATCACAAATAATCCGAAGAAATATCTTGGCCTACCAACTATGGTTGGGAGACGAAAAAAGAACGCTTTTGTTGAATTTAAAGAAAATTTTCTGAGAAAAATAAAGAGTTAGAGCATACGAAATTTATCAATGGGTGGGAAAAAGGTCTTTATTAAATCAGTATTGCAAGCCATTCCAATTTATGCGATTCAATATTTTTTATTACCAAATACTTTAGGTCGTGAGTTAGAATCTTTAATGAGTAGATTTTGGTGGCGCAATTTAAAATCTAACAGAGGCATTCATTGGACCAATTAGAGGGATATGTGCATCCCAATGGCGCAAGGAGGGAGCGGGTTTAGAGATCTATCAAAGTTCAATGTAGCCCTGTTGGCAAAACAGGGGTGGAAGCTAATGTCAATCCTGACAGTCTACTTACACAAGTGATTAAAACAAAGTATTACCCACATGGGGATTTCATGAGTGCAAGGTTGGGTTCTTACCCTTCATTTACCTGGCGTAACATTTGGGGAGCTCGTAGACTACTAGAAATGGGAACCGGGTGGAAAATTGGGAATGGAGAATTGGCTAATATTTGGAATGATGTGTGGGTGCCTAAACCTGGAGAAGGAAAATAGAGTGTCAGCATATTAATGTAAGCTACTCAACAATTTTGATTTAATTAATAAAGAATCGGTTACCTGAAACGTAGAGGAAATCAACAACTTGTTCAACAAAGAGCAAGCAAAAAAAGATACGTTCCATTCCTTCAGTGAATATCTCACAGCCAGACGAGGTAGTGTGGAGAGGTGACATTTTGGGAACTTATACAGTTAAAAGTGGGTATAAATGGCTAATTATAGAAGAACAGAATTTGCTAGGCAATAGTGACATAATTTAGAATGTAAATGCGAAAAATTACTTTACAACCATATGAAACCTTAAGATACACAGCAAAATGCGTATAAATCTCTAAAAATTAACTAACAATTTCTTACCTACCCTAAGTAATCTAAAGTACAAAAGACTTAAGAGATAAAGCAGTCTGTCCAATCGGAAATGAAGAAGAAGAAATAGTGGCTCATCGTTTTCGAGATTGCAAGCTGACAAAACAAGTCCTTCAAGAGACGGGTGGTTTTCTAGAGCACAAACACAGAGCAAATTTGGAAATATTGGTTAGTAACAGAATTTTCTTACAAAAGAATTGAAGATTGTATAAACATTGCTATAGCATTCTGGGTAGTATGGTTTAGCAGAAACAAGTTTGTACACAAAGGGGTAAAAGACACGACACAGAATATAGTGGGATTATTGAAGTTATGGTCAGCATGCAGCAACCAAGACTGTCAAAGGCACTACATGCAGAAGCTGCTGGTTCACCTAGTCAGCAAGTTGTTTATGTTTCATTTTGTAATTCTAAGTTAGAGTAATGTAACTTAGTTGCTTTATAACTATGTTAGGTTTATGCTTGATGTAATTTTGATGTTGATTGAGCTGATAAATCAGCTTTGTTTATTTGTTCAAGCTAACTAGCACAAGTTACTATGTGTATTAGTGGTAGTAGGTGAAGTTTAGGTCAACCTACTGTTTTGTCAAGATTGTAAACTTGTTTATGTATTGGCTTTGTGCCATTTTTGAAGTTTGAGGAATGAATTCAACAAGTTTTCATCCATATGCTCTCCATTTTTAGTTTTGCTTAAAAATCCATTTGAGTTTTCTGCTTTGTTTCTCCTACAAGTCACGAGACTTGCCAAACAAGCATTCTGCTGAAGCTTGCTGCTGCTGCTCTTGCACCAACAATTGGTATCTAGAGCCGTATTCTTAGAGGACCTGTTGTAGTTCAGCATCAAAACGATGGCATCATCAGGTTTTTCACCAGCTTCACCACCTGTCTTCAATGGAGAGGGCTTCAACATTTGGGCAGTTAAGATGAGGACTTACCTGCAGGTATTCGACCTATGGGAAGTTGTCAACTCAGATGCTGAGCCAGCACCTCTTCGAGCTAATCCAACAGTTGCTCAAATAAGGCAACACACTGATGAAAGAACAAAAAGGCACAAGGCCATGTCATGCATACAGAATTGTGTGACAGATGTGATCTTTATGAGGATCATGGCCTGTGAAACACCAAAGGAGGCTTGGGACAAGCTGAAAGAAGAATTTCAGGGGACTGAGAAAACAAGGCAACAACAGCTGCTCAACTTGAGAAGAGATTTCGAAAATCTCAAAATGAAAGAGGAAGAAACAGTTAAGCAGTACTCAGATCGGATTATGGCTGTTGTAAACAGCATAAGGCTCCTAGGAGAGCAATTCAGTGAAGCTAGAATGGTTGAGAAAGTCATGTCCACTCTACCAGAGAGGTATGAAGCTAAAATTTCATCCCTAGAAGACTCAAGGGACTTGACAACTATCTCCTTAACTGAGCTAATCAATGCCTTGTATGCACAAGAGCAAAGAAGAGCCAGCAGACAAGAGGAGCACCAGGAAGGGGCTTTTCAAGCCAAAGAAGCCTCGAGCATCAAAACTCATAAAGGCAAAAAGTTCTGGAAAAACAGGCCTAAGGCTGATGCTGCTAGGAGCAGTGACCAACTCTGCAGACATTGTAAAAGAGCTGGTCATCCAGAAGATAGATGCTGGTTTAGACCAGATGCAGTATGCCAACACTGCAAGAAAAAAGGCCATGCTGAAATAGTTTGCAAGAATAGAAGCAAACCAAGACAGAATCAATTTCAGCAACAAAAGGTAGAAGCTCGAGTAGCTGAAGAAAACAGTGATCAAGAAGAACATGTTTTTGCTGTGTCATGTGCAGCAAATCAGAAAAAGGGTTCAAAGGGCTGGCTTCTAGACAGTGGGTGCACAAACCACATGTCACCAGATGTAACTATCTTCAAAACCCTGGACAGAACCTGCAAAACCAAAGTAAAAATTAGAAATGGTCAGTTAATCAATGCTGAAGGAAGAGGAGATGTGCTGATTCATACCTCTACAGGTGGCAAAATCATTTCAAATGTACTATTGGTACCTGAAATCGATAGGAACCTTCTCAGTATAACTCAACTACTTGAGAAAGGTTACTCAGTTGTTTTCAAGGAGAAAGAATGTCAAATTTTTGATCCAAGTGGATCAAACCTCATAACAGTCACCATGACTGATAAATGTTTTGAAGTAGACTGGCCAGATGACTCACATTCAGCCTGCATAGCCTCCACTGATGACTCGAGACTCTGGCACCAGAGGCTTGGACATGCAAACTACAAATCCATAGCCCGCATGGTCAATGAAGGTCTGGCAGAAAATTTCATCGATTCAGTGAAGAATGATGAGCTTTGTGAGATATGTCAGCAAGGAAAATTGGCAAGATTGCCATTTCCAACAAGCACAACATGGAGAGCATCAGAGAAGCTTCAGCTAGTGCATACAGATGTGTGTGGACCAATGAAGACTGAGTCTCTCAAAGGAAGCAGGTACTTTATTTTATTTATTGATGACTTAACAAGATACTGCTGGATTTATTTTCTAAAACAGAAGTCAGAAGTTCCATCTGTGTTCCTGAAGTATAAAGCTGCTGTTGAAACTGAGTCTGGTTGCAAACTTAGAGCAATGAGGTCAGATAATGGAACTGAGTACACCTCAGCTCAGTTCCAAGCCTACTGTGAAGAAGCAGGTATCAAACACCAGTTGACTAATGTGTATACACCCCAACAGAATGGGGTCAGTGAAAGGAAAAACAGAAGCTTGATGAACATGGCAAGATGTCTTCTGTTTGAGAAGAATTTGCCCAAAACTCTGTGGGCTGAAGCTGTTAACACAGCAGTCTATCTCCAAAACAGGCTCCCAACCAAGGCTCTGGCTGAGAAGACTCCATTTGAAGCCTGGTTTGGGTTTAAGCCATCACTGGCTCATCTCAGAACCTTTGGTTGTCTGTGCTACACACAAGTTCCAGCTGAGAAGAGAAGCAAGCTAGATAAAAGAGCTCAAGCAGGGATCCTGATCGGCTATAGCTTGGTTAAGAAGGGCTACAGAATCCTAGAACCTGCTACAAACAAGATATTGGTTAGCAGGGATGTTGTTTTCAATGAAAAAGGACACTGGAATTGAGAGAAGGCTGAACCAGAGGCAGTGGCTGAAGATCTCGCAGTGGACCAAGTTGAAAATGATGAAAACACACCTGAAATGGATGTAGATGATGTTCCAATCAGAGGCACTCGATCACTGGCTGATGTTTATGAAAGAGCACAAGTGGCTACTGTTGAACCAAGTTGCTTTGAAGAAGCAGAAAACCAGGAGGACTGGAAGCAAGCAATGATTGAAGAAATCAGAATGATTGAAAAAAATCAGACCTGGAGTCTGGTTGATAAACCAACAAACAGGAAGATTATTGGTGTCAAATGGGTTTATCGAGTAAAGAACAATGCTGATGGTAGCCTAAACAAGTTAAAGGCTAGATTGGTTGTGAAAGGTTTCAGTCAAAGGTATGGGTCAGACTACCTGGAAACCTTTGCACCAGTGGCCAGGCTAGACACTATCAGACTGCTAGTTGCCTTAGCAGCACAAAAACAGTGGCTGATACACCAACTTGATGTGAAATCAGCATTTCTGAATGGATTCCTTGAAGAGGAGATTTATGTGGAGCAACCTCAAGGTTTCAAGGTGTCTGGCAAGGAAGAAATGGTGTACAAGCTCAACAAAACCTTGTATGGCTTGAAACAGGCTCCAAGGGCCTGGTATAGCAGAATAGATGGCTATCTGACCAGTCAAGGATTTGAAAGAAGTCTTAGCGAGCCAACTCTGTATGTTAAATCAACTAGTGCTGAAACTCAGCTCATTGTCTCAATATATGTCGATGACCTACTGGTGACAGGAGGAGATCATGAGATGCTAAGCAGCTTTAAAGTCAAAATGCAACAGCACTTTGAAATGTCAGACTTGGGATTGATGTCTTACTTCTTAGGCATGGAAGTAACCCAAGCTAAGAATGGGATTTGGCTAAGTCAAAAGACCTTTGCTATGAAGGTTCTCAACAAATTCTCAATGGAGAATTGCAAAGCAACCAGCACACCAGTTGCTGTTGGAGAAAAACTCTCGAGCCAAGACAAGCATGAAAAGGTTTGTGAAACAACCTATCGAAGTCTAGTTGGATGTTTGTTGTATTTGACTGCTACTAGACCTGACATAATGTATGCTGTGAGTCTACTCTCGAGGTTTATGCATTGTTCAAATGAAAGTCATTTTAGAGCTGCAAAAAGGGTTCTGAGATACATCAAAGGAACTTTGTCCTATGGAATGCAGTTTACCAAGGCTGAGAACTTGAAGCTAGTTGGATATTGTGACAGTGATTGGGCTGGTTCCTTGGATGACATGAAGAGCACTACAGGTTATGCATTCAACATAGGCTCTGCTCTGATTTGCTGGAGCTCAAAGAAGCAGGGAGTAGTGGCTCAGTCGACTGCAGAAGCAGAATATGTGGCTGCTGCTGCAGCAGTCAATCAAGCCATATGGCTTAGAAAAATTTTGAAAGATATCAATCATGAGCAAAAGGAAGCAACTGAGATAATGTGTGACAACCAATCAGCAGTTGCTATTGCAAAGAATCCTGTTTTTCATGGAAGGACCAAGCACTTCAACATCAAACTTCATGCAGTTCGAGAAATGGAACAGGCTCATGTTGTTAAGCTGATACATTGCAGTTCTGAAGAGTAAATTGCTGATATTTTAACAAAAGCACTAAGTGTTTCCAAGTTTCAACACCTGAGAGCTAATATGGGAGTTTGCAACATGCTAACCAAGGAGGAGTATTGAAGTTATGGTCAGCATGCAGCAACCAAGACTGTCAAAGGCACTACATGCAGAAGCTGCTGGTTCACCTAGTCAGCAAGCTGTTTATGTTTCATTTTGTAATTCTAAGTTAGAGTAATGTAACTTAGTTGCTTTATAACTATGTTAGGTTTATGCTTGATGTAATTTTGATGTTGATTGAGCTGATAAATCAGCTTTGTTTATTTGTTCAAGCTAATTAGCACAAGTTACTATGTGTATTAGTGGTAGTAGGTGAAGTTTAGGTCAACCTACTGTTTTGTCAAGATTGTAAACTTGTTTATGTATTGGCTTTGTGCCATTTTTGAAGTTTGAGGAATGAATTCAACAAGTTTTCATCCATATGCTCTCCATTTTTAGTTTTGCTTAAAAATCCATTTGAGTTTTCTGCTTTGTTTCTCCTACAAGTCACGAGACTTGCCAAACAAGCATTCTGCTGAAGCTTGCTGCTGCTGCCTCTTGCACCAACAGGGATTCATCAAGGCTTATTTAACAGATAATGCAGATGGAAGAAATGACAGAGTTTAATCACATGAAAGAAAAGGAGAAATGGGTTCCCCTATAAGGCGAACTAGTCAAAGCCAATTTTGATGCATCTTTTCAGCAACAACTAAAAAAGGCCATTGGGTGAATTATTATAAGCAATATTGAGGGGTTAGTAATAGGAGCTTGTACTTATCCATGGGAGAACGTCTGGGATCTTAACACTGCTGAAGCTTGGGTCTGCCTTCAGGTCGTTGTTTTTGCAGAGTAACTGTAACAGCCTGGTTTAGACCCTAGTCGGACAGTGGTTTCAGGACCACAAATTCGAGTTAAAAATATTTTTAATATTATTTTTGGTGTCTACAGCATGTTAATTTATATGTGTGAAAATTTTGTGTGAAAATTTTATCGTTTGTATGCTCGATTTTATAAAAAGAACTTAATCGCGTAAATTGTAAAAGTGGCATTCTAATTGTTAAAGTGCTTAATTGCTTTGATTAATTAATTATGGAGTCCTTAAAATGAAATTTAGCCATTGAATACATGAATGGACGGTAATGGCATGCATTATATGGTTTTATTATTAAATCATTAAGGTTATATTGGTAAATGGATAATAAAATGTAATTAAAATAAAACAAAATAGGAAATGGCCATGCATGTTCATCTTTTGGCCGAATATTGAAGAGAAAAAGAACCATTTGAAAGCTTTAAAGATTCGGCACTTTGAAGCTCAAATTCAGGTATGGATTTTGTTTGGTTTTCGATAATTTTTACGTTTTTGAGATCGTTGCTTTGTATATTACCTAGCTCATACTTTAATTTTCAGAACTGATGATGAATTTGAGATTTGCCATTGTTGATAATGTGATGAATTTGTTGTTTGATGATGAAAAATAAATGTTTGATGTTTGATTATCATGTTTAATTAAGTAATTTTTGATAAAAATCCAAATTAGGGATTTATTTGTGGAATTTGAAAATTCAAGGGCTTAAATGTGAAATAAATGAAATATATGGGCTGCTAGGGACCATAGGAAGATTCGGCTAAGGCATGGTTTTGATGAATTTTGTGTATTTGGTGTATTTTTGTATTAAGGACTAAAATGTTAAAAATGTAAAATTTGGGGGCTAAAGTGTAATTCCCTAATTAGGTGTTTATGGATTGAATTAAATGAGATGTGTTATTAAATAGCCAAATTTGAATTTATTTAGATCAAGAAAAGAGGAAATCAGATTTGGATCGAGAAAAATCGAAGGTTGTCGAATAGTTGTTCCGATCCATTCGTGTCCGTACGAGGTAAGTTCATAAGTAAATAATTATTGTTAAATTCATATGAAAATGTATTTAATTGTGCCGAATTGAATTTTAGTAACTTTATATGTGTAAGCCGAATTGATATAAGTACGGGAGAAATAGCTACGAGCTTGAATCGATCGAATTACAACGTACGAAAGCCCCGTACGAACAATAGGACTAGTTAGGATACATATGTCATGACATAGGATTTCGATATGTGATTTTGTGTAAGACCACGTCTGGGATGTTGGCATCGAATTGGGATTTACGTGTAAGACCCTGTTTGGGACAGTGGCCTCGATATTTGATTACATGTAAGACCTCATCTGGGACGTAGGCATTGTACGAGCTTTTTGAGTTATCCGAGTATCCTTATTGATTCCGAATGGTTTAGCGGGCAGTGTTAAGTTTAGATCAAATGTGAAATCGATTTAAATGGCTCAGGTACGTGCGAAATTAAATGTTCATGAAAATAGGTAAGCATAATACTTGATATGATGATATGAATTATACATGTTAAAGGTGTGATTATTATGTACATGAGATTGTTCATGTTCGGCCATATTGAGATAATTATGCTAATATTAATTTGATAATTTATTTTCTTATGACTTACCAGGCAAATTAAGCTTACTGTGTGTGTGTTTGTTCGTTGTTTTATAGATTTTTGAAAAGCTAGTTACGAGCTCGGGGATCGTCTAGGAAGTCCGTCATACTATTGATCTCTATTTCAATACTTTAAAAGCTTGAAACTTTGAATATATGGCATGTATAGGCTAGCATTTGTTTTGGTTGGTCTTGAAATTTGTATATATTTAGCCATGCGAAAATGGCTTGTTCTTAAAGCTAAGGTTCAAATGTTTAAGTAATTTTGGTCATGATATATGTGTTTGGTAATCTTGATATATGGATGTGTTTTGGTCGTGGATTGATCATGATGCTAATGTTGGTTATATGATTCGACAATGAGGAAAGGTAGTAAGAAGTATAATTGCCTTTATAGTTAGCTCATTTTGGAAGTACGAAATGTGGTATAATTTGGCTTGTTAATAAGGTAAGATGATGAATATATATATTTGATTGTGTATTAGTTATGTTGATTCTATTTGTAATTGTAAAATATACACATATATTATGAGTGAATGGTTGGTTTTTAGGTACGGTTCATGATGGAAAATAATGATTATATGTTGAGTAAGTTGGATGGTCATTTGAATAGCTATAAGTGACAGTCGTATTGATATTATAATTTTGAGATAGTATCACTACACCAAAACAGGCTTTTAGCGGCGTTTTTTTGGGCCTCTAAAAGTATTTGCAGCGCTTTCACTAGTGCCGCAAAAAAATGCCGCTATTTACAACGTCGCTAACTTTTGCGGCGCTTCTCCCACAAACGCCGCTATAGGTCCTAACATTTAGCGGCGCTTTTCCCACAAACGCCGCTATAGAACATGATCTTTAGCGGCGCTTCTCTCACAAACGCCGCTAAAGATCATGGTCTTTAGTGGCGCTTTTATCACAAACGTCTCTATAGAACATGATTTTTAGCGACGCTTTTATCACAAACGCCGCTATAAAACATGATCTTTGGCGGCGCTTTTATAATAAACGCCGCTAAAAGTACCGTTCTTTAACGGCATTTATAAAAAACGCCATTAACTTTAGCAGATTCAATTTCCATTCATATACAACCCTTCCTGTACTATAATAAAATATATGATCCTATTAAAAATATTTTTATTAAATGAATTTTTATAATAACAAATAGAAAGGCCAAATTTTATTCTGAATGTATTACTTTTAACAATAAAAGTAAAATAAATTATAGTAATAAATTTCAACATTCACCTATAATATGGCAACAAATTTACACTTTAATCTTATTTTAAATTGATTATATTATTTAATTAATTATAGATCATAAGTATATAAAATAATGTATATAGCATATAATATTAACATAAACAGTTAAATTTCCTAACAAAAAATAAATAAATAAATTTCATTACACGGGAAAAGAACATATATTCTTTTCATTATTATATAACAAAAATTAGTACTACAAATACGGTTATTATACATACGCTTTCGTTTTCTTGCAGCTTTGAATTAATTGAACTCTAGGAGTATCTACTACTGACAGGTGACAAAATTTTGGCTACATATTTAATTTTTCAATGTCGTCCTTATTTCCAGTCTAATAATAAAAACAATAGCACCTTAATTTTCTGTAGTGGTGAAACAACAAAAGAAAACTTATCACTCCATGTGTGACCAAAGAAAAATATCTCCATGGTTTCTTGTAAATCCTCAGCAGCATCTGCCTTCTTTGAGTAACTACATGACAAATTTAGTATAAAAATTATGAAAAAGCTCCAGTCATATTGAAGGAAACCAGCAAAAAATAATTTGAATAATTTGCAATAAAGTACCGCTTTTTTTCAAATCTGGAAGCTGCCCATCAAAAACATAGCTGAAAGAAAATACCACAAGCATTAGCAAATAAAAGGCCATTGGGATGTGGTACCGTATAGGCAGCGTAAGGCAGAAAATAACTGTGTTAAAATGACTGACTAATTAACTTCTAAAAAGAAAAGGGAAAGAAACACATTACACAGGTTTAAGCCCAGCTTCAAGAAGCCGAATTGTCCGAGTAAACATGCCTTGCAAATGACTAAGGATTACGCCAGCAGAACCCATGTAAACATTTTATGAACCAAATAATGAAAATGTAATTGAAAAGGTAAAAAAATAAAATAAGAATCAGCTAACGATAGTTTTGTAAGATAAAAAAGAATTAATGAATGAAGAGAAAAATATATTAAAAACCTGGTAACTTCACCGGCTTCATTGGTGAGCATTTCAGTCCCCATACGACCCATCACAATCTACAGTCAACCCAAAATTAAAAAAAAAAAAACATTATTAGTTAGTCTTAGCTCTCAAATGGATGTAAAAGAGAAAACTTTCTTTTTTTTTTCTTTTCGAGGGAACAATATACGAACGATTTGAGAACCCCAGAAATTATTCACCTTGTTGCCGAACCTCACATAATAATCAAAATAAATAATTTGCTAACATATTAAAATTACGTTTAAAAACCTTAAGCACCGAAAATGAGGGATGGGAATTTCACAGCTTAACCCTATACATATCAATCGTCTAATAATTCCACTGGACAGACAATTTCAGTCCACTGCTAAACAATTCAACTAGGATATCATGATTCATGAAAGTACGACATCAATTTCAATTAATTAGAAACATGCAAAAGATGAGAAACAGTACCATCCATAATCATAAATCGTCCAATTTATTTAACTCAAACAACTCAAAAACGTTTGCAATGTCATACAGCAGATGGTACATGATTCAAATTGCATGTAGCAAATAGAAATGCCTGGTTATATCCTCTGAGCAGAATGGCTTACATGAGATTATACCTATATTGGGATATAACAACCAAAGTACAACGGGGAGAACACACAGGTTGATGGAATTAGAGACGTATTCACTAGCAATCATGGGGCGAACATCTTTTTCATCTGCAAGCCATGCCTTAACCTGTAATATAACAAGCAACATCACTTTTTGGCATTTGTATAGCCCACCCCATAAACAAGTTTAGTTCAATAGCATAAGCTCATAAAGAAAAAACCTGATAATCTGATTAAATGAATCCTTAACTATGCTAAACTAGTCCTTAAAAATTACAATAAAAAATATAAATTAGATAAACATAGACACTTATATATGGTGACTGCTTGTCTTTAACAGTGACATTTGACCATCACCAAAGTCATGGTCTTCAGGATTTGAACTAATGATTTTAAATCAGTCTTAGGTGTTTAATTTATATCAATATCGAAGACCATAAAACCTCAAAATGTTTCAAGACAGGTAAAGAGATAATAAATTATTTAAAACCTCAAAATATTTCAAGAAAACCTTAAATTGTTTCAAGACAGACAAAGATATAGTAAATCATTTAAACCCTCAAAATATTTCAAAACAAACAAAGAGATAGTAAATTATTTCAAGACAACCAAAGATATAGTAAATTATTAAAACAGAGACAAAGACCTAGTAAATTATAAAAAAAACCTCAAAATATTTCAAGAAAACCTTAAAATGTTTCGAGACTGATAAAGAGATAGTAAATTATTTAAAATTTTAAAATGTTTCAGGACAAACAAAGAGAGAGTAAAATGTTAAAAACCTTAACATGTCTCAAGATAATCAAAGAGATAGAGATAAGGAGTAAAAAAATATTAAACTATAAAAAACAAAGAGGTTCTTCAATGTTGAAGTAAAAAGTAGAATAAAAAAATATTATCAAAGCGAAAAGGAAATTCATAATGAATCAACAGCAGGATTTCAAGTGTAACAAGCTGAAAATAGTATACCGAGTGAAATCTTTTAGATGGTGCCACAATTTAAATTTCAAATATGTATATAGCTAAATTTCTTTAAATATTAAAACCACCATAAATATAATGAATAAGGAGATGATAAATATTAGGAATACAAAAAAATCCAAACAAAGCCACGTGCAGACAACAAGTGCACGAACATACATGTCTACATGTATTAATCTTTTTAATTTAAATTTCATTTTCAAGCTTATTAAATGTGTTACTTAATCTTCCAACTCCAAATGAAAAAGCAGACTATTTGAATTGTATTATAGAAATCAGAGTTCCAAATACCTATTGCAAGAACATAAGAATTCAAGAACACACCTTTAACCTTAACTCTGCACTAATAGTCTCTAAATACCTTACAAGATCCACAGAGTCATCGACATGGATGATGTCTGATCTTCAAATGAACCTATAAGATTGAGTGGAAAAATAAGATTCCAAAGAGTCCTTACAACAAAATCACAGAAGTAAAAACTTTCAAATCAAAAATGGTTTTAGATAACCTCAAAACAGTACCAACATAAACCTTTTGATAACTAAGCCTTCTGTCGTACATGCAAAATTTATATTCAACAAGGTAATGTTAGACTTAAAACCCTAAGCTGCATATTAAGCAAAAGCTACCATTTTTAACAGAAAAACATAAAATAGAGATGAAAAAACTCAGAGGAAAAAATTCTATGTTATTCTACTGCTTCAGTTTACTGATTATAAAGAGATGAATAATTATTTTAAACGGAACAAATCCTAATTTCCTAAGAATCAGTAACTGAGATTGGTTTCTATTTACAAGGGATTCCAACAGATTTCTATCCTTAATTATAGGGATTCCAACACTCCCCCTCAAGCTGGAGTGTAGATGTTAATCAAACTCAGCTTGCCAATAAGTTCTTCAAACATGTTTCTGTTCAAACTTTTAGTTAACATGTCTGCAACTTGTTGTCTAGTAGGTAGGTAGGTGATGCATACTTCTCCTGAATGTATTTTTTCTTTTATAAAGTGACGATCTATTTCCACATGTTTGGTCCGATCATGATGCACAGGATTATGTGCTATGCTGACAGCAGCCTGGTTGTCACAGTACATCTTCATAGGTCTGGTATAAGGCACTTTTAGTTCTCCCATAAGTCTTTGTATCCAAACTCCTTCGCATATACCATGAGATAGTGCTCAATACTCTGCCTCTGCACTGCTGCGTGCTACCACAGACTATTTTTTGCTCTTCCACGTCACGAGATTACCCCAAACATAACTACAATAGCCGCTTGTAGAGTGTCTATCATTAACAGAACCTGCCCAGTCTGCATCAGTGTAGACTTTCATGCTTCGGTTGACAGTCTTCTTGAAGTACAGGCCTTTACCAGGAGTTCCTTTTAGATATCTTAGTATTTTATATGCAGCTTCCAGGTGCTTCTCCCTCAGGGCATGCATATACTGACTTATAACACTCACACTGAAGGCTATGTCTGGACGGGTGTGAGATAGGTAGATGAGCCTTCCTACTAGACGTTGATATCTCCCACTGTCGATTTCTTCTCCATCCTCATCAGTTCCCAATTTAAGGTTAAACTCCATAGGAGTTTCGGCTGGTTTGCTGCCCATCAAACCAACTTACAACAGTAGATCAAGAACATATTTCCTTTGGGAAATGAAGATACCTTTTTTCGACCTTGCTACCTCCATACCAAGAAAATATTTAAAACTCCTCAAGTCTTTAAGTTCAAACTCTGTACCAAGAAATTCTTTCAATCTCAAAATTTTGCTCGAGTCATTTCCTATTAATATTACATCGCCAACATAAACGATAAGGATGCAGCATTTACCCTCTTCCGAGTGTTTGTAGAACATGGTGTGGTCTGCCTATCCTTGAATGTAATTTCTGCTAGTCATAGCTTTTGCAAATCGGTTGAACCACGCTCGTGGAGATTGTTTCAGCCCATACAAGGACTTCTTCAACTTACACACTTGGTCATTGTTTTCTTCAAACTCGGGTGGGAAATCCATGTACACCTCCTCATTTAATTCCCCGTTGAGAAAAGCATTTTTTACATCTAATTGAGTCAAGTGCCAATCAAGGTTGGCAGCAAGAGATAGCAGGACCCGAATGGAGTTTAGCTTGGCAACCGGTGCAAACGTCTCGTTGTAGTCGAGACCATAAGTTTGGGTGAATCCCTTAGCCATAAGTCGAGCTTTGTATCGGTCAATACGGCCATCGGGTTTAAATTTCGTAGTGAAAATCCATTTGCACCCTACGATTTTTTTCCCTTTAGGCAGATCCGAGACTTCCCATGTTTCATTGTTTTGAGGGCCTTCATTTCTTCCATCACAACTTGTCTCCACTCAGCTGATTCAAGAGCCTCTTCTATATTTTTTAGAATTTTTACAGAACCAACATTAGTCACAAAAGCTTTGTAAGACTTAGATAAATTTCTATAGGATACAAACCGAGAAATAGGATGTTGAGTGCAGCTCCTTGTACCCTTTCGAACTGCAATTGGAAGATAGATGGATGGTGACGGAGGTGGGACTTCTGTTTCAGAACTGTCCTCGGTTGGAGATGTAATTGGCACTGCTGTATCAGTTTCAGGAGAATGATTTCGTTAGGAGTAAACCTGTATTTGCTATTTTCCTTGATCAAGTGGCTGTTGTACTTTGGTGGAGGTATTGTTATTGGGAAGGACGGTGTTAAATTCTTGCTGCACAGGGGAAACAACAACTAAATCTAGGATAGGTTTGTTTGTGATAGTAGTAGTAGGATCAGGAGGTATAATGAGGAGAGTATTAAGGGTCTCATCTTCATTAAAAATCTCCCCCTGAAGATGAGATGCTGCAAAATATTGTTCATTTTCAAAGAATGTAACATCCCGAGAGACAAACATTCGGCGCAATGTTGGTGAGTAACACTTATAGCCTTTTTGTGTAGGGGAATATCCAATGAAGATGCAGGTGTGGGCTCGAGATCAAGTTTGGATTGATTTTGTTGATGGTTATGGACAAAAGCTTTACAGCCGAATATTTTGGCTGGAAGATTAGGAACATGAAATAGAGGGAAAGCCTTTAAAAGAGTATTTAGAGGTGTTTGGAAATTGAGGATCTTTGATGGCATTCAGTTTATGAGATAACAGGTAGTGAGGACAGCTTCTCCCCACAAGTATTTTGGAACATTCATAGTGAACATTATGGCTTCAGCCACATCAAGGAGATGACGATTTTTCTCTTAGAGATCCCGTTTTGTTGAGGAGTGTCAGGACAAGAGCTTTGGTGTATAATGCCTTGGTTAGAAAGGTATGGACTTAAGACAGAGTTGAAGTATTCTTTCCCATTGTCGGTATGGAGGGTATGTATGGTAGAGTTGAATTGGGTTCGAACCATTGAGTGAAAATTTTGGAATACTTTGGGTGTTTCAAATTTTTCTTTGAGTAGATAGACCGAACAGACCCTAGTATGATCATCAATGAATGTTATAAACCATCTAGCCCCTGTAATATTTTTCACTCGGTTGGCTCCCCATAGGTCACTATGGATTAACGAAAAAGGTTGGGACTGAATATGTGGTTTTAATGGGTATGGCACATGGGTATGTTTAGATAATTGGCAAATTTCACACTTCAAGGAATTAATACTTTTATTTTGAAATAACAGCGGAAGATGTTTTTTCAAATACACAAAGTTTGGATGTCCTAACCTACGGTGCCATAACATAATAGTGTCCTCTTTTGCAGTGGATAGAGCCAATCCCCCTTGTGTACTGTTTTTATTCCAAATATAGTCCATCATCAACTTTAGTAGTGCCAATCATCCTCCCCAATTTCTGTTCCTGTATCACACAACCAATTGCAGTAAATTCAGCAAGAACTTTTTCATCCTTAGTAAGTTTACTAATTGAAAGTAAATTACAGGACAAGTTTGAGACATGTAGGACTTTATCGAGAGAAAAACTCTCTGTCATTTGTACTTCTCCTATTTCAGTCACAGGTGAGTAAGAATCGTCAGCTATGCGGATTTGAGATTTGTTATGACAAGGAGTGTAGGTGTGAAACAACGTGGAGTCACCTTTCATGTGATCGGAGGCGCCCGAAATCGAGTATCCAAGGAGATTGATTATTAGATTCAAAAGCAATGTTGAGGGCAGTACCTTGAGTTACTAGAGATCCATGAGTAGTGGGAGTACCAAGTATCTTATGGAGAGTCTCAAGTTGTGTCTTGGTTAAGCGAACATCAAGAACATCATCAGCAGTAGTGGAGGATAACATGGCAGTCTTATTATCCTTCTGTTTTTTTTCAGGATAGCCATGGAGTTTGAACCATTTTCTTTTGTATGACCAACACGATTGCAGTGACTACACCATGGTCTTGTTGATCCAGAATCATTTTCAGCACGTTGGTTTTGTGGTTGTGGACCTTTAGAGATGAGAGTAGAGGATTCAGTAGGACGGTTAGAAATCGGGGTCATAGGTTTAGTTTCCTTTGAATCTCCCATCATGACAAGACAACGATTTTCTTCTCTTCTAACTTCTGTAAATGCTTCACCGATCGTTGGAAGAGGTGATCTACCCAGAATTCGGCCACGAACCTCATCTAACTCACGGTTCAGTCCTGCTAAAAACTCATAAAGACGTTCATTGTTGAGATGGGTCATAAACCTATTGTGTTCTAAGCCTTCACCCCAATCTGCCTCATAATACATATCCAGTTCTTGCCACAAAATTTTCAAATTGTTGTAGTAGTGAGTTACCTCGAGTGTTCCTTGTCGTATATCCTTTAACTTAAGCTTCATCTCAAATACTTGGGAGGCGTTTCCAAGATCTGAGTAGTTTTCTTTGACTGCATCCCACATGTCTTTTGCAGTTTTGAAAAAAAGATAGGTGCGGCTTATATGGCTTTCCATCGAATTGATTAGCCAAGCCATTACAATTGAATTGTTGAGTTCCCAAGTGGCATAAGTAGGATAAGCTATGGTTGGTCATGGAATTTCTCCATTGATGTACCCTAATTTGCCACGACCATAAATCACCATAAGAACCGATTGAGACCATTGCAAGAAGTTCTTCCCATTTAGCCGATGATTGGTGATTATAAGGGAGGAATTAATTTCACCTTGAGTGATTCCCTGATTGATATTCTGAGTTATTTGTGATGTCTCAGTTTCAGAGAAATTCTAATTGATATCACCCATTGGAGGACTAAATCGAAGAAATTTTTAGGAAGGGAAATTAGAGAAAAAAATAGGATCGAATGAATCCTAAAGCTCTGATACCATGAAAAAACTCAGAGGAAAAAATTCTATGTTATTCTACTGCTTCTACAGATTATAAAGAGAGGAATAATTATTTTAAAGGGAACAAATCCTAATTTCCTAAGAATCAGTAACTGAGATTAGTTTCTATTTACAAGGGATTCCAACAGATTTCTATCCTTAATTATAGGGATTCCAACAAGAGATATTTCCAGCTCAACAGACTAGGTATCTTAAAACAGGGCATTTGTTCATGATAAGTACAATGTAATTTTCACACTTGTAGCGTCCAAAATCTCCATATTTACATCATAAACGGAACAGCCAAGATTGGGATGAGTTGACTTGTTAATCCATCATAAAAATTTTAAATTAAAATGTAACTCAATTGATTTGTAGGTACAAACACTTAAAGAGTAAAATCTAACAAATCTTTAAAAAAAATTATAAACTTAAAATGTGAATCTTAATATCAACCTTTCTTTTAGATAAGAAAAATATGAATAGTAATACTTAAGTTCAATATTGTTTGTAGTGATCCTAAACTAAGGGATTGGCTTAAGTTCATTAGAGTTTAGTCAATGGTTGTAGTTGTGTTCTGTTATATGGTTATTCATCCAATCTTCATTCATGCATAGATATGTTTTAAGTTTGATGTTTTGTGTTTATTGGTGTCTGGTCCTAGGAGAAAGACAAAACCAATTACATTACACCTAACTTAAATGCTCTTCTTGCAGACATGTCATAGATTTCTTCTCAACTCTCTCTTTCTCGACATTTCCCGAGTTAGAAAATAGTAAATCACCAAAACAAAAGATCTTCCTGCTAGAACAATTTTTTGGCCCATGCGTTTCCAATCTGAAAAAGAAGAAGCTAAAAGAATGTAAGATACTGGCAAACCCATCATTAAAAACGCCAAACAAAATTGAATATATCAAGCTTGCATCAATGGGAGGAATTTCCAATGTCCAGCAGTAATACTATCTTAATTTCATCAAAATTGTTAAATACCCATTACTTATATAACAATTATCAAGGCATGCACCCAACTCAAAGAATGGGAAATGAAAAACAAATGGTTCGGTTTCATTTTAATCTAAGCCGTACCTTATATTTATAAACGACAAACAAGGAGAACACCTGCTTCTCAACCAGAACAAGACAGGAAGAAGAAGAAGCAACGCCAGAGGAGACCGACGGAGACGTGATACAGCAGAGGAGACCGACCGATCGAGTTTGGGGAAATAGGGAAATTTTAGGGATTTGAGGGAGAATGGGAGTTTGGGGATAACTCACGATATTTGGGGTTTAAGTTTCGGTCAAATGTGGTGAAAAAATGACGTAGTTACTGTATGAATATGAACCTATTTGTGGCATTTATAAATAAGCCCCACTAATATGAGTCCAAACGCACCCGTTTCACAACAACATAACTAAAACTTGTAGCGTGTATGGCTAAAATGCCACTAATAAAATGTACAATACCTCACCGTCTTAAGAAATCCTAACCCATATTTGCGGCGATTTAATCACTGCGCCACTAAAAAAACACAAAACGGCACCGTTTATACAACTCATAATACATCTTTTAATACATTTTTATGGCGTTTTTGGTCAAAACGAATTTATTATTATCTCTTTTACAATTATATAAGAACATATTTAAAATATAAATTAAAAAAATCAATTAATCTAAACCCAAAACCCTAACTGGACTCCTAAAATCTTAAACTCTAAATCCCTAACACTTAACCCATAACGTTTAACCCCTAACCCCTAAACTTTAAATCCCAACCCTTAAACCATAATCCCTAATCCATAATACCTAAATCTATACCCCCTAAACCTTAAAATAGTGCATCCTAAACCAGCTTTAAATCTTAAATTAATCATATACCCTAAACCAAAAACCCTAAACAAATTTATTATTATCTCTTTTAAAATTATATAAGAATATATTTAAAATTTAAATTAAAAAACTAATTAATCTAAACTCAAAACCCTAACCTGACCTTTGATTCCCTAAACCCTAAATTCCTAACTCTTAACCCCTAATGTCTAACCCCTAACCCCTAAACATTAAATCTCAACCCTTAAACCATAATCCCTAAATCCATATATACTCCCTAAGTTAACCTTAAAATAGTAACTCCTAAACCGACATTAAATCTTAAATTATTAATCATATACCCTAAACCAAAAATCCTAAACTATAGTGATAATTAATTCAATATTTTAAAATTAATACTATCTCTTTTACGATTATATAAGAAATTTTTTAATATATAAATTAAAAAACAATCAGTAATCATGTACCCAAAAAACTTTAAAATTATTTTAAATAATAGTATTTTAATTTTTCCATGTGTTTTATTTCAAATTATTACTACGTATCATTATTTTTTTCTGAAGATTTTAAATATTCAATTAGAAATAAATTGAATTTTATTTAATTAATATAAATAATAAACCAATTAAGATAAAATATTTTTTGCGGCGCTTTTCCAAAAACGCCGTTAAAGCCTCGAGCATTAGCGGCACTTTTCCAAAAATGACGCTAAAGCCCCGATCATTAGCGGCGCTTTTCCAAAAACGCCGCTAAATCCCCGAACATTAACAGCGCTTTTCCAGAAACGCCGCTAAAGCCCCGAGCATTAGCGGCGTTTTCTCAATAAACGCTCCTAATGCTCGATCTTTAACGGTGATTTCCGTAAAGCGCCGCTAATGCTCAATTTTTACCGGCATTTTTTGTCCAAACGCCACTAAATGTACTGCTAAAAGCCTGTTTTGGTGTAGTGTATGTTAAGCTTAAGATTTGAAATATGGAAATAGTATAAATTTTTGGATGTTGTATGGATGACCGAATAGGTGGTTGTTTAAATGGTTGGCATATGAGGTTTAAAGATGATAATTTGCGTGCGAGATAGGTATGCTTGAATCGTCAATTGTGTTTAATTGATAAATATTATTATGATGAAACGGGTAACAATTTTATAAGTGAATTTGCTGGCCGAATAGATGATGAGATGAATGGTTAAGTATATGAAATTTGGATCGGTTTGGAGCATGTGAATTGGGTGTAATATGATTTGTCTATTTGTGACCGAATATGGTTAATAATATTATAGAGATGCATATGAATTTGTAATGAACAAAATGTTAATATTTGACCATTTGATAAGTATGCACATGTTTCATGCTTGAATAATTAGTTGTTTAGGTTCAGTTTCTTAATGGCTCATTGGATGTTTGAAAAGACGAGGTCTAGACATTATTTTAGCATATGAACTAGGTATGATATGTTTTTATTAATGGTGTTCGAAAATGGTTCATTTTGATATGGTGACTATGCTTGTATATATATAGATGGTATTAAAAGCATGATTGACCATGTGGTAAGTTACTTAATGCCGCATTTGCTAATAGCCAAAAAAGCCTTGTGATACGATTTATTTAGTTTAATATGTGCGTGTATAGAATTATGAAGTAAAATGTTTAATCTAATTAGGTATTCTAATACCATTAGAGAGTTGAGCATATGATTCATGCTATATGTTTATAAAGCTTATATTCTATGGCTTTGTGGCATGTTATTGGTATGAAAATTTTGATTATACGCATGGTATGAATTCGGTTGAATCTTGAGGTACGATTCGTGTTTGCAATATGATTAATAATGTGTGTTTAATATTTAATTAGCTATATGCTTTATATATACGATTATGATTTGTGTGAATATGAGAATGTTCGAAATTGTATTTTTTTTGTTTAGTAATGCCTCATGACCCTAATTCGGCAATGGATACGGGTTAAGGGTGTTACAGAAACTAGGCTTTCGGGATGTAAGAGTGGAGGGTGATGCACTTACGGTTATAAAGAAATTACTTTTAGAAGGTAATGATAGATCAAAGATTGCAAACATAATAAAATAGATTAAATCAAGAACCCCAAGATTTAGGAGCTTATCTTTTCGACATATCCTTTGATCGGTAAACAACGTAGCCCATGGATTGGCAGTATAGGGCCACAATTATGATTTCTCGACTTATGATGAAGTAAGAAAATCTGAGCAGAAAGAGTTAAGAGAAAGAGAGAATATCGAAGAAGAAGATGAAATTTCAGAGAAGAAAGAGCATAAAATTATTGTGTATTTCCATAACTGTCTCACCCTTCATGCTAATTGGTTCATAAAGGGTGGGTAACGGGCAGATTTTGACAGGTTGTTTAAAATAGAATTGACTCAAACGCACTGTATCACTAATATTGCTAAACTCCCCATTTTTTGCACTTAGTTAACTACCCTCCCTTACATGCACCGTTTTCATTAAAACCAACGTTTAAAACTAAACACAAATTAACATAATTATAAAAGTAGTGAACGTTTCTGCCACATCAAGTAGTCCCTTCCAGAGCACAACCCTTGACCTCAATGATCAAATGATGGAAATTTCTTCTGTAGCTCATTCAGACGTTCCCAAGTGGAATCCTCAGGGAATATGTTCAACCATTTAACTAACATTTCCTTGGTTGCATGATTTCCTTTTTTTCACCGTCCTACGATCCAAAATGAAAACTGGTATCTTGAGCAAGTTACTTTTGGCATCTGCAAGAGGTAATGTAGGGGAACAAGGAGCAGACCCAATGTGTTCCTTAAGTTGGGATACGTGAAAAGTAGAGTGAATCCGAGCATCCGCAGGTAGACTTAGTTTGTATGCTACCTTTCCTCTCTTAGCTACAACTAGATAAGGTCCAAAATAATGAGAAGATAGTTTCTTATTACCCTATTTTCTAATTGAATGTTGACGGTAAGGTTTGAGTTTCAAGTAAACTAAGTCACCCACCTGAAACTCTCATTTCGATCACCTCTTGTCAGCCAACTACTTCATTCTGTCCTGAGCTCTTTACAAATGAAATCTCATCATGTGTCTAGCTGCCTCACGATGTTGTAACCCCCGATTAACAGTAACCACCGAAGAAGAACCAGCTAAATAAGACATGTGATGGGGGGTTCCTGGCCATAAAAAGCCTCCTAAGGGGTGAGTCGGATGGTCATGTAAAAAGTAGTATTATACCACAATTCTGCTAATGATAGCCATAAAACCCATTCGAAAGGTTATTCCCCTGACATATGCGTCAAGTACCCTTCTAAATACCGATTTAACACCTCAGTTTGACCATTGGTCTGGGGGTGATAAGCAGTGGGCATGTGTAGCTTAACCCCTAGGTGTTTGAATAAGGCTTGCCAGAAGGAGCTAATGAAAAATTTTATCACGATCATATATGAGAGATTCAGGGACTTCATGAAACTTGTATACTTGGTTTAAATATAATTGAGCCACAATAATAGCAGTAAAAGGGTAAGACGTTGCTAGAAAATGTCCATATTTGGTGAGTCTATCAATCACAACAAGGATAGTATTTTTTCCCTTAGATACAGGCAGTATTTCAACAAAATCTAAACTAACTGCAACCCATGCTTGATCATGAATAGGGAGAGGCTGAAGCAAACCTAAATATGCTAAGGAATCATACTTATATCTCTGACAAACCCCACATTCTCGTACCCACTACTTTACATCCTTTGAAAGGCCCTTCCAATATAACAGACTTGAAATTCTATGTTTGGTGGCATTGACCCCAAAGTTTCCTCCAACAACTTCACTATGGAACATATTAAATATCTTCTTTTTGAGTTCCAAATTGTTCCCTACCACTGCTTTGTGCTTCCTTCGCAAAATTTTCCCATCCCATGACTATTTGGAGTGGAGTTAAGGGGCCTACTATAAGTTTAAACAAATTTGTTGCAACTGAGTGTCAGTGAAACAAGCATCCAAAATTTGACCCCAAATCTCAGACCAGGAAACACTTGCAATGCATTGGAACATTTGACCTTCATGGGAATGGTAGCGTCGTGGAAGTGCATCAGCTACCACGTTCTATCCTTCTTGTCTATAAGATATGGTGTAGCCATAGTCAAGCATTTTGGCCACCCACTTTTGCTGATAAAGGGTTATGACCTGCCTATCCGAGTGAAACCTCAAGCTCTAGTGATCGATTTTAATGTGAAAATGCCTCCATATCAAATAAGGATGCCACTTTTTGCAAGCTAGCAAGATTTCTAGCACCTCCTTGTCATAAATAGACAAGGCTTGTTACCTAATGCCTAACCCTTTACTGAAATAGGCAATAGGATGACTCTTTTGTTGTAAGACAACCCCGATCCCCTGACCACAGACATCTGTTTCAACATAGAATTCTTCATCAAAATTTGGGAAGATCAAAACCGGTGCTTGGGTGATTACTGCCTTGAGCTAATCAAAAGATGTCTGAGCACTGTCAGACCACTACCAAGGTACCTCCTTCTTTAGCAAAGATGTTAACGGTTTGGCTATGACTCCATAATATCTTATAAATTTCCTATAATTTCCTGATAGGCCCAAAACACCTCGTGGATCCTTGATTTAAGTTGGAGAAGGCCATTGAAGAACTCCTTCAATTTTTGTAAGACCCATTTAAATTGCTCCTGCAGAAATGATATGTCCCAAGTATTCCACCTAATTAGCACCAAAGGAACATTTCCTTTTCTTAGCAAACAGCTGTTGCCTCAGGATGCTCAAAACTTCCTTCAAATACCACAAATGCTTAGTCCAATTGGTTGAATAAACCAAATTTTCATAAAAAAAGACTAAGATTAACTTCCTCAATAAGGGCTTAAAAACATTGTTTATTAGGGACTGAAAGCTAGAGGGTGCGTTGGTAAAACCAAATGGCATGACCAAGAATTCATAGTAACCCTCGTGAGTGTGAAACATATTCTTATGAGTGTCACCCTCCTACATGCAAATTTGGTGATTGCCCGAATGCAAATCCAATTTTAAAAAATATGTAGCTTGCCCCAATTCATCAAGTAACTCCTCAATAATAGGAATTGGAAATTTCTCCTTAACAATTAGCTGATTAAACTGTCTGTAATCCACACATAAACGCCAACTTTCATTTTTTTTTACCATAACAATAGGTGAAGCAAATGGACTGTTGCTATCCCTTATGATTCCAGCTTGCAACATTTTTTGGACATGTCTTTCGATCTCATTTTTTTTTAACTACAGGGTACCTATAGGGTTTAACCTTGATCACCTAAGACTCATCATGCAAGGGAATTCTGTGGCCTTGAATTTGAACAGGAGGAAACCCCTTAAGAACTTGAAAAACATCATCAAATTCAGCTAAAATCAACACAATGTCCAGGTGCAAAGACTGAGATGGTAAGGACAATGTAGCTTTAGTAGTAGTAGCAAGTAACATCTAGGGCCTTGGCCTAGCAAACTGAAACACTTGGAAAATTGAGCACCCGATATCAAGTGAAGCTGGCCAGGAAGAATTCCTTGAAGAACACATGTCTATTTTGAATGCTCGAATTGCATTGTTGGGGACGAGAAATTCTATACAATCGATACCAAGATAAAAGCCAGTGAATTCTAAGAACTAAATCACACCCTCTAATAGGTAAAACTATGAAGTCAGTGGAAAATGTAGACCCTTGTGTTTATAAGAAGGTTGACAGATCGACAGATACCTTGAGTTGCTAAATAGATCCCATTAGCAACCATGACTTTGAGTTTATAAGAAGGTTCCACTAGAAGAGGCAACCTAGTGACCATTCGAGAATCGATAAAATTGTGCATGCTCCCCGAGTCAACAAGAATAATAACTTCCATTTGTCTAATATGAGCTGCCAAACGTATGGTGTTAGGACCCTGAGATCCGTTAAGAGCATGTAAGGATACTACTAGTGCCGTAGAGTCAACTTCACCTTTTAAGGTGACCAATTTTTTAGGGCAGTCTTGGAAATCCTCTGAAAAAGGACTGATTAACTCAATGGATGGTTCGCTTGATGCCTCGATTACCAATTGGTATAATTGGGATTTGACACAGTTGTGTCCTGGAGTATACTTCGAAGCACTCCAAAAACAGTCTTTTTTTTTCCTTCTATCACCCATTTCAGACTGAGCGAGGGCCTTAATGGGGGTTTTGATACTAGGTAAAGCAGGGAGTTGGCTCCTGGTTACCATAGCATTCCCAAGATTGTAGACACCCGTTTTTGTCCAAGGCCGATTGGGCCCGTTTAAATTTTTGTTCTCTCTGGCCATTCGAAGCCCACCCAATTTTGGATTTGAGACCTTTGTTTTTCTTTTCTTTTTTCCTTCTTCTTCCCTTTTTTGTCTTGTCAAATACTCAAATTATTATTATCATCACTACAACAACTATTATTATTAATTATTATTATTATTATCATTTTTTTACAAATAAGCGAGATTAAAAAAACAATATATAAACATGAAATGAAATGAAAACGATGAAGTTTTTCATCATTTTTTTGTCTTAAAAGAAAAGGTAAAAAAAAACACAACAACTACAAGCATTCTATTTTTTTTTCTTTTCTTCTATTTTCATTTTTATCATAGGCATGTCATAAGAGATCGAATTTTGGATTCTGATGAAGGGGAGTCACCGGACCGTCGGTCTTTCGCCCCTAGGAGCTACCAAAAATCTCATTTTTCCCTCTCATTTCTAAAATAAAGGTTTCTTTTTAAAAAAAAAGCTTAATTTTGGGAAAAGTTTTGATTTTTTGTACAAAAGAGAAAGTTTAGATTTTAATAAATAAAAATTTGTATTTTTTAGTTATTTTTAAGGAAAGTTTAAATTTTTAAAACAAAATTTCGATTTTTTTTCAACTATTTCAAAGTAAAAGCTTTAATCTTTAAGAAAAATAGTGTTTTTTTTTAAAAGGAGAAAATTTAGATTTTGAAAAATAAAAATATGTTTTTTAGTTATTTTAAAGGAAAGTTTAAAATTTTGATTTTTTTCAACTACTCCAAAATAAAAGTTTTAATCTTTAAGAAAAATATTGTTTTTTTTTAAAGAGAAAGTTTAGATTTTGAAAAATAAAAATATGTTTTTTTAAGTCATTTTAGAGGAACGTTTAAATTTTTAAAATAAAGTTTTGATTTTTTTAACTATTTTGAAATAAAGTTTTGATTTTTTAGAAAATTAATTTTTTTTTCTAAATAAAACTTTGATTTTGCAAAAATAAAAAATAAAAAAATAAAAATTCCGGCCACCGTACGTGGCGGCTGCACCACCGAGGCCGGAGAGCCCAACGGCTCTCCGATGGTGGAGCCATAGCCAACATAGAAGTTGGAAGAAAAAGAGGAAGATGTTTTTTTTTGAAAAACAATGAGTTTAAAATGAAAGAATGAATATTTTTTTTCATTTATAGGTGCTAAAAATGAGTAATTTATTCTCACCCCTTACTTTTTAAATTTTAAAAAAAAATCGCTTTTTTATAGCACCACCCTTGCTCACTGACCTATTTACACCCGTAACCCTTTTATTTATTTAAACATTCGATTTAATTCAAAATTTAAAAATTAAAAGCAAATAAATTGCTACATCAGTCCTCTGTCTTCAACATTTTTTATCTTTTTGTCTTAAAATCAAGCTATGTCATTTTGTTTCCATCTTTAATAAATAATTTACACTTATATCTTCCATTTCACTTGCATTTATACATTATATATTTAATGTTAATTATGCACTTTATTTTAATGTTTTCTATTTATTCACACTTGTGTATTCTTATTTATTCTTATTTCGTTTTATTTATTTTTATGTCTATTTATATTTTTTTTACACACTCCCCTTACATACATTTTAATATTATTTATTTATGTTACTTTGAGTCTTTTATTGTATTATGAATGAGGTGTATTATTGTTATTATTATTATTATTATTATCATCATCATGTTAATGTCTTATTTATTTCATTTTTCTTTTTATTATTGTCATTTTGAAAGAGTTTTAAATTTTCATTAACTTTAGCCAATTTAATTAATTTTCCTATTTTATTACTATTCGTTTTAAAAGAGGGAACTTTAGGTCATTTTTCCATCCTATAATTGTTGACATGAAGTTAGTTAAGTAGGTGTTATATTTTAATGAAACCATAAGGTTTGTACATTTGGATTTAGGTTAGCCCTTAAGATCTTACCTACCATTTACCTTAGAAAAATTTTAAATAGTATGTAAGATATTTTTTTAGGGTTTTAAATTAGTTTTAAATATCGTATAGGATTAGAATCTTAAGTTAATTTGTAAATATCTTTTAGGGCTTTATTCAAGATTAAAACTAAAGATTTTTGTAGGTGAATTGTAAATCATGAGTAGGTGTTTCTAAGTATTTTATTTTAGAAACTTTTTTAAGAAAGCTAATAAATGTTATTTAAGATTTATTATTTTAGGATTTTGACGAATTTAAATCTTAGATCAAGAATTTTAAAGTAAGATAAATCATAAACCCGGCATAGGATACTTTCGTAAGATCTTGATA